>NW_028227261.1:107777500-107855000 GCF_978045245.1 Mus caroli | reverse complement strand
GCCAACATTTTTCATGCCCTATGGGGTCTCCGATGGCCCCCAGTGGAGGAGAGGAAAATACTTCTATACTTTCCGTTGGACAGAAACGCACAGAATGTAGCCACAGAGGCAAGAAAAGCTATTCCTTTGAGGAAGAGGGGGTTGGGCTAGCTCTTTGAGACTGGCTCAAAGCTCCACATTCTTATGGAGGAGAGTTCTGAGGAGGACCCACTAATCCAGAGCCCCCAGAAGGACTACAGGTCAGGGGTCGTCGGGCACTTCACAGTCCAGGTGCCAGCAACACCTAGGTTCCCAAAGAAAGTGCTATCTAGAGTTCCAGTTTAGCCCTGTGAGCCCAGCACCTCCCACGGGTGACAGTGGAGACTTTACAAAACTCCAGGCTGCAGAGACCTGCTTCTTGTCACTTCCCAGAGACGGTGGTAGAATCAAGAGAAGAGACTCAAACACTCACCATGAATGGAGAGGTCATTTGGGGGCTGTGATTGGATCCCTGGGTTGGGGCAGGGCTGCAAGAGTTACTGAGCCCCGCTGTGGGCTCTCAGCCTCCAGTTCCAGCCCACTGACACCTACCAGGCCTCAGGCTCCACGGGGCAAAGCCAGAGGACAGGTCCCACCCTATTTCTGCAGGGCTGAGCTCAAAGGGTAGGTTGGCTGGGCAGGTGCTCTACAGAGAAAAATCCTTTGTGTTACAGAAGAAAGTGTGAGCTTTGAGGCCCACAGAGCCTCAAAGAGCCCTGTGTCTGCCGGATGCCATCTGGCCTGCCTTTCTCACCCCGTCACGCCCATCTTCTTCCCAAGGGAGATGATGATGTGCTCATTCCCCATGAAGAAGCCTCCAGTGATCCTCCCAAATTCTAGGCCAGGCCAAGAGCGCTGTCAACCCCGGCTTTACCACGTGGCAGTGCAGTGCGATGCACCTTGTCTACCTCAAAAGACCACAGGGGATGAGCACACACGATGGGAGGAGCGCCTTTCCCTATCAGAGGTGGTAACTCCTGTGTGCATGACGGTTAGCCCAACCCCTGGACACTCCTGAGACTTGACACTGCATCACACCCTTCTTCTCTGTACAGACAATGAATTAGCCAATCGCATTAGATTACGACGAGGTAGAGCTCCCATGAGACACCACCTGGGCTAAAATAAAATCCAAGCAAACCCTCTGGACTCAGAGCCTCGCCAGCCTGGCTTGGGTCCTGGCACAACCTTTTTGCAGAAAGGTATTGCCTTGCTGGGTTATGTTCCCTTTGCGCGTGTGCTTCCTTGTACCACACCAAGAACGTTTTTTCCCAACCACAGTTCATCCTCAAATCCGTGCTGCCAAAGTGAATTCAGAGGGAGCAAATGTGTCTGCGGGTGTTTGTGTCTGTGTCTCTGCATGTGTACACGTGTCTGTGACTGCATGTATATGTGTGTGTCTGCGTGAGTGTGTGCACTTATGTGTGTCTCTGTGTGTGTGTTTGAGTGTATGTGAGTGTGTGTATTTATGTGTGTGTTTCTGTATATATATATATATATATATGTGTGTGTGTGTGTGTATGTTTATGTATGTGTCTCTCTCTGTGTGTCTGTGTGTTTGCGTGTGTGTGTGAGTGTGTGTATTTATGTGTGTGTCTCTGTGTGTTTGTGTGTATATATGTGTACATATATATATTTATATTTATATATCTGTTTATGTATGTGTCTCTTTGTGTGTCTGTGTGTGAATCTGTATATGTGAGTGTGTGTATTTATTTGTGTGTCTCTTGCTCTGTGTACTTATGTGTGTTTCTATGTGTGTTTGTGTGGTCTCTGTATATGTGAGTGTGTATATGTTTGTGTGCATGTCTCTTTGTGTGTGCACGTGTGTGTGTGTCCCAGAGCTGAAGGTAGAATCAATAAAAGCTTTTCAGAGGAGCTTGTTCAGATCAATGTGGAAAAGTAACTTTCAACAATAAAGGAGCCAAGAAGAAATCAAAATCTTACAAAGTCTTGAGTTCCTTGTCGTGGGAGGTCATCAAGAAGACAACCAGGGGGCATCTTCTAGGGTGGAGGAGAGGTCCCCCAAATCCACAGGAGAACAGAACCAGTCAGTCGGATTATTGTTGGGGTACAGGTGGCCAGGCACCCCACAAATCCAGGCGAACCCCGGGGTCAGCTTTATATGGTTGTGAGTGCTTCCACCTTCTCACGTGGGTAAACGATGCACTTCCCCCATTCAAGCCATTGAAATAAAACAATGAGTACACTTAACTGAAAATAATACACAAGCTCATAATACAAGTGGAAGATTTTGGCAAAATTGAGAAAGTGACTTGTGACAAAGCCTAGAAAGCCCAGGGTTCGAATCTCATAGAGGAGTGTGACCAGAACACAGGGACCTCAAAAAAAAATAAAAAAAAAACCCTCTACCCACCAAGTCTTAATGTGAAACTAAACCATTATGGAATGAACCTGACTTTTACCTATGCAGCTGAGATGGGCACTATTGAAGAACCTAGAAGAGAGAGCAGGTGGGGAAAGGTGGTGGAAGAGAGAGCAGGTGGGGAAAGGTGGTGGAAGAGAGAGCAGGTGGGGAAAAGCAGCTAGGGAAAGGCGGTGGCAGAGAGAAATAACAGAAGCAGCCTAACAAAGAGGGCTGCCAGTTTCAGCAGTATGTGAACATTCTTGGGCTAAGTAAACCCCTTCCCTCAACCTTATCTAACTGGGAGTCCTCTACTCTCTATGCTAATTGTAGATAACTCTTCACTCCAAGCATAGTAAATAGACTTGAGCAGTGGGCTGCTTATCTGCTGAGGAATGTAGGTTAAGGGAATAAAGAGTGAGTGTGCCGTAATCGGCTAGTTATGTCTGCATTGGCACAGACAGAGGAACTGGTGCCATAGGCTCCATTCATCTATGTGATATCTTAGGCTCGTCCTGCTTTTCATATTATATTTTCAGGACATGAGAGAAGGCTCAACCCCAAGTTCATGGCTGGCCTGGTTAAAATCTACATTCGTCTCCATGTGGCCTGTAGAAAATCAAAGCAGGATGCCACCCATGCCATGATTATGTGATTTCAGAACATCCCTGTCTAGCGTGAATACCCACAGCATCAGCCCGAGCACACACACAGCCAGGCTGAGCACCACCCGATCCAACTCATCACAATGACTGCACATGAATGTCCTGTAATGCCAAGGGTGGCAACAAAACCCACTTGCAGTAAGAGTATGTAGATGTCACTGTGACAGTCACACTCTGAGACCGGAGGCATTGTCGCTGGGGGCTTTTGGTTGTTGATGGAAATGAGAAATAAGAACCACAAAGCCAGTGTTTCACTCAGAGTTCATTCAAACGAACAGAATTGAACTGAATGGGATTGTTTTCTTAATCTTTCCCTTTCTTCTTCCCTCATTCTGGGTCCCGGTTTCCTTATTGTTCAAAAGAGGAGCCTTCGAGGGGTAGTTTTAATTTCAGATCCAAGACTTCATGATTTTATAATTAACTCTGTGTTTAATTTACAAAGCAAAGAGAAAGCCTTTCTTTAGGCGAGAAAATGAAAATGGCTGGAGAAGAGACAGCAACGCCAGAAGGGCCTTCCACCAGCTCAATCACAAAGACGTGTGTTTACCCTAATTGTTTTATATCCCCATTTAGATGGTAGTCTTTCACTTTCTGCTCTTTTTAATCAAGTGCATTCATTAGCTCTCTCATCCACTCAGTGAAGCTGTATAGTTTCAGGGAACTATGGATGTGTTTTCTTCTGACACAGAAATCCCACTTCTAGGAAGACCATTGGCGTAAGTGTACACATGACCAGCATTAGTCCTGGAGCCCGTCCAGGCGTCCGTCATCAGGGCTGTGTGGACTCTGGCTCGGCCATGCCGAGAACTGTTATGCATCTGTGGGAAGAACATGGAACGCCACTCTTCAGTGACGAAACTGTGAGCTCAGGGGAGCTTGGCGAAAGAGGAACACCAGTGGGGGCAGCACGCTGTGTGGGGAGCGTGCCCTTTCACGGAAGAAAGAAGAGGAAGAGACAAACACGCATCAGCAGGAAAGAAGCTGGAAAAGTAAATATTAACCTTTCTTAGAAAAGGTCAGCTGTAAGGATGACACAGACAGCACGGTGGAACCTAGGTAAGAGCCAGGAGCTCACCACTGTGCCGTTGGTTCTATGGGATTTTCACTCTAGAACCAGACAAAAGTTGTCTGTGTTTGAGAAGGTGAAATTGTTCAGCCGGAAGGGACTGATCAATTCCTGGAGTCTGGAAACACAACAAAACAGCCTGAGAGTAGATGAGTGCTTATAGGACCACAGAGTCTGTCTGTCTGTCTGTCGTGTGTCCACAGTCTCACATACCCCCACACACATGTGCACACGTGTGTGCATGCCATTTCCAGTTCTCGAGTACTTTGAAGTCAGCTTACAGACCTCAGGACTGCTCACTCTTAGAGTGCTAGTCTCTTATAGCACTGCAGTGCCTTGACCACACATGTGGAAAGGACTGTTACATTTGTTATCACTTAACATGGGATCCACATACCAATTCTGTGAGTCCCCCAAAATTCCCTTCTTGTTTTCCAAATCCAGGGTTGGAGCTACACTCACGCTGCTCACTGATATTTTGCATGCTTCTTAAATTTAGCCTTTTTCTGTCTAGAACACTCTCCTGCCTTTCCCTGGATCCTGTTGTTTTCCATGACATTGATCGCTTTGATGAATACAGGCTGGGTGAGTTGTAGAATGTCCCTTATGCTCCGTGTGGGTGCTTTTATTACACTGTAAAGTTCTGTCTTCAAGCTCAGCTCACTGGAAACCCTTAGGGGTAGTGAACCCCAGTAGCAAGAGTGAGCATGCCCAAACCTCAGGAATTGCCTCCAAAATATCTCCCACTAGGAAGAACCAGGGCTGCTTGAAGAAATGAAGCAATACTTTTTTTTTTTTTTAGTTACAGAACTGCAAGGTGTCTATCGGGGAGTGTGGCAAGAGTGTCTGGTTAGTAAGGCCCTGGGTTCTCTCTCTCTCTCTCTCTCTCTCTCTCTCTCTCTCTCTCTCTCTCTCTCTCTCTCTCTCTCTCTCTCCTCTGTCTGTCTCTCTCTGTGTCTCTGTCACTGTCTCTCTCTGTGTGAGTGTATATCTCTCTGTGTTTCTGTGTCTCTCTCAGTCTCTGTCTCTCTCCCTCTCTCACTCTGTGTGTCTCTCTCTGTCTCTGTTACTGTGTTTCTCTGTCTCTGTCACTGTCTCTCTCTGTCTCTATGTCTGTCTCTCTATCTCTTTCTCATGCGCGCACGTGCACACACACACACACACACACACACACACACACACACACAGAGAGAGAGAGAGAGAGAGAGAGAGAGAGAGAAAGGAAGGAAAAGGGTGGGGAGCGCTGTTGCAGATTAAAGAAGTCTGCAGTGTCAAAGCAAGACTCTAGCTCCTGGATCCTTGATCCCCCTCTTCACCTATAAATAAATGGCAATGCAGACGTTTTGAGGACAAGAGGGAAATCAGAATATAGACCATCTATTATGTAATGTGACTGTGGCACCGAATTGTTTCAGTTGTGATGAGCCTATTATTATTATGTAAGAGAATACAACCGTTCTTAGGGGATTCCTGCTACTGTATTGGAATGAAACATTACGTCTTCAAACTGCTGTACATCCTCAAAAAAATAGCTGGCTTTATATGGATGGGTATCAGAGGGCATGTGGAGTGTGCATGTGCGTGTGTGTGTGTGCTTTTGGGGTAGGGTAAAGGACATTCTATATTCATTGTACTTTAGGGGGAGAGAATTTGGGGAAAATGTAAATGATGCAGCATCCACCCTCCACAGTAAAGATGGCTGCCACAGACAAAGTGCACACAGTCATGGCACTCTTAATGAACCATGAGTTCCTAATGCAACTTACACAAGAGAGAGAGGCTACTAAGAAATCCTAAGAGGAACACAGCAGCTTCTGGGGGCCTCTTGGATCACAGTCAGACCCTGGGCTCCCAGCTTTGCAGAGGAAGCTGATGATACCGAGCTGATGTCTCTGAGTGGGATGAACACTGAGGTGGCTTAAACTAGAATGACCACCAGGGGTGGCAGGGGTGGGTGGGGCGGGGTATGGATGTGTCTGCTAGAAGCTGTGGAAGGTCTTGCCAGGGAAGTGGTGCTTACTCTGTATATGGAGACATCCTTTTCTGTGCTCTGGGTGAAGGGTTGGACCATTTTTCTGGACTGAAGTCCCTCCCACTCATCACTGCAGAGACAGCTGGGTGGTTTAGAAGACACTGAAGACAGGCAGGGTGCCCCACCCCAATACATACCAGGCCAACATCCCATATTCCCAGACCAGGGGATGGAGCATCCTGCCTGAGACCTTGGGGGAAGTGGAGAAATGTGTGTTTATATTCCCGTTTCGGCATGATTTCTAAGCATCTAACCTTGGGTTGTTTTTCTCAAGTAGAGCCCTTTCTGCTGCTCGAGGCTTAGCCACTCATCGTGGAAATGCTAAATAATTTAAGATTCTTTGTCAACCGATTCAAAGCAAAAGCCTTCTGTATAATTCACAAGTAATGCAAGCTATGTGCTACTAAAACAACCAGTTCATTTATTATAAGACCTCTGGGGTGGAGCCGAGTATATGCCTGAAAGGCTTGGCAGGCGCCGATTCACCTATAGCTAGTCTATCTAGCCTTGGAATCCAAAAGGGTCATCTATTTATACAAAACAACTTATTGGGTGGGAAGTAAGTTGAAGAGAGATGTGTACCTGGGTGTGTTTGCCTTTGTGTGTGTGCATGTGCACCTGTGTGCATATTTGTATGTGCCTCTGTGTACGTGCATATGTATGCGTATGCCTGTGTGTTTGTGTGTCCTTATGTACGTACATCTGTGTGTGTGTGTGTGCTTGTGCCTTTGTGTTTGTGTGCCAGTGTGTATGTGTGTGCATGTGCCCTGGTGTATATGTTTGTGTGTACCTATGTGCTTCTGTATATATGTGCCCCCCTCTGTGTGTGCTTGTGTGTCCCTGTGTGTAGATCACTGTGTGTACGTACATGCTTCTGCCTGCATGTGCCCCTGTAGATGTGTGTGTGTATGTGTTTGCCTATGTGTCTCTGTGTATGTGCCTCTTGTAATGTTTTACCCCAATACAGCAATACAGTAGCAGGAATTCCCTAAGGATGGTTGTATTCTCTTACATAACAATAGGATCGGCACCCCCAAAGCAAATCTCTGTGTGTGCTCCGCTCTCCCCTTCCTCTCTCTGTGTGTATATGTAGACATGGATCAGGAGTGACTTCCAATGAGAATCTCTTGCACATAAAGAGTCCTAAGCTAGCCCAGGCCCTCTGTGGACCCATGCATGCTGTAAAGAAACGATCAAGAGTGTCTACCGTCCCTGGGAGCATAGTCAGTAGTCAGTGACGGAAGTGCAAGACTCTCTTGGCATCCTGCTTTCCTCATCTGGAAACAGCTAAGCAGGACCAGCTCCACCTCCTGCCCCGCCTCGCAGTGCATGTGTTGAGTGTTAAATGAGATTGTGGGACAGACAGCAGCCCAGTGGCTGCCAGCGGTGATTCTGGAGCTGGGTAGGTCTCCTTTGGGAAACCATCCAGTCTCTGTGTGCCTCAGTTTCCTCATCTGTGAGGGGAGGGGAGCAACAGTGTGTAACTTGTAGGTTTGGCACATGAGGAGGAAGAGAGAGCTCACACTGTCGGGAGCCAAGCTTGGGCAGAGGCCACGATGACTGAAGTGTGTGGGTGTTGTGACAAGCCACCTAGGCTGGGATAGGCAAAGCAACCTGCTCCGGCCACCACAACGGTCACCAGCATCTGGGTCGACATCTCATTTACCTGCCCCAGGAAGCACTGCACCGGATGCTCTCAGGTCCCACCTGCCTGTACGTTATAGGGGTGGGGGTGGGGGCGTCTCTTCTTCCTTCCCTATTCGACATCTACCACAGTTGCACCAACCACAAGCGGCCACGCCTCTACCGTAAGTAGTTTCAGTGATTTATTTATTTAAAATGAATTATTTACACCCTTTAGACTTCCAGAAAGCAGTGGAGGTGGCTGGTTGGGAAAGACACACCAGCTATGAGGCCACTGGAGTTACACACCGGGAGCTGCTGTTACGTTCGATGCTGTGGTCTTGAATTAAAAATGGGGGTCAGAACCTTGAATTGAATCTTCAATCAGATTGACAGGAAAGATATGGGCTGAGTCTGTGGCAGGAAGAGATTGGGAACAGCCATGCACTCAAAAGCTTCCTCTTAGTTCCTAGCCAGCCTCTGCTGCTGGAGAAAACCAGAAAGAGAACACGTGCCCTCTAACAGCCCGTGGGCTTGCCCCGCCTTCCTGGCAGGTTCTCTGCTGACTGGATTGTTCTGAGTCACCTTCATGGTTTCTGACAGTTCATTTTCTGCACACAACTTTGAGTCCAGAGACAAGTGGAGACTTATAAATCCTCAAGAATTTCCCAGCCAGCACCTGGCTGGTATCTCACATCACAGATGCATCCATAGGACAGTCTGTGTGTGTGTGTGTGTGAGGGGGGGGGTCACCATCCAGTCTGTAGAGGGTATCTGCGTGTCACTGTGTGTCCTGTCCTCGAGCCCTCCCCCTTGTCCCCGAGGAAGGGTCGGTGTTTTTGCTTCATTGCACAGACAAGCTCAGGGAGGCTCTGGAGGACTCTAATTTGCTATCCTGCTCATGAGACTAGTCAGAGGCACAGTTATCTCAAACCTCTTGATCTTTGTCCTCTGTTCCAGCCACTGTGCCAAGCTGCCATGTTTCCCTCTCTTGGGGTGGCAGGGTTCATGTGCTGAGCTGGTCGGGGAGAGCCTGGAAAGGCATATGGCAGGTGCTGCATCTAGTGAGTGGTGGGGTGCACAAAAGACTCAGCACAAGCCAGTGGGTGAGTGAGTGAACGAGTGAATGAATGAATGAATGAATGAGTGAATGAAGCAGTGAGAGGAGGGCCCCTCCAGCTCTTCACTCCTTCCACCAAATGCATGGCAGTTTGGATCGTAAAGAGCAGTGAATCCCATGTGAAGCTGTGGTATGAACTCTCTGTTCCAACTTCACATGCATGGCTGGGCAGGACTCTATCCAGCTTCAGACGATGGCAGAGTAGGACTTCTAGGCAGGAAGAGATCTATAAGTCTTAGCCTTGTCTGTGGGTTGCCACAGTATCATGGGGGGCGGGGGGATGAAGAATTGGGGACTGTCATGACCCTCCTCTGTGTAGACAGGCTTGGGAAGGGGAGAGAGTACACTAGAGCCGAGGGTTAGGAGGAACCCGGTAAGGTACCAGCAAATTCCAGAGAAATCAGGAAAGGTTTCATGGAAGGAACCCAATTAAAGGCAGGTCTTACAAGGAAAAGGGGAGGAGAGGTTTGCCAGGCAGGAAGTGTCGCCTGAGTGGACAGCCAAGTGCCTAGGCTCAGGGCATTCTGGGTAGCCCTAGTCAAAGGTCAAATGAGTAGCAGGGGCAGGCCCCATCCAGCACGGTCTTTCTTTGCCCTTAGCTTTTCCCATAATCCCCTTCACCCCTCTCACTAAGTTCTTCAGCCTGGTGTCTGCAGCGACCCCTCTGTTACTACAATCCCTGGCACTGGTCCTGCCTGGAGACAACTCCTCTAGTTCTTTACTAAGAAAACCACAGCTAATGAGTCCTTTTTCCTACCAAGAGCATTCCAGCCAAAAGTTGCTGACCTTCTCCTTATCCTGTGTGTGGTATTCTTCCCAATTGACCCAGACAGCTGGTCTTTAGTGTACCTGGCATCCTATGATGTGACCAGTGAGGACTTTCTAACGTCCTCCCAATCCTGGACTCTCTCCCAACCTTTCCTCTGCTTGGCCCACAGAGCCTGCCTCTAATATTAATATGGGGTCTCTCCCATGCCTTCCCTTTGCTGGGTCCGCAGAGCCTGCCTCTAATATTAATATCGCTCATTCTTTCCCTCCCTTCTTTTGTTTTTAATGACTCCAGAAGGCAGAAGCATCTCATAGATTATTAATGTTCTAAATGGCCCCTCTGGAGACCAGTGCCAGGAAGGCTCCAACTGCTCTGCATCGCTGGCCTCTGTTCTGTTTCTTAGACAGCAGCAGCCTCAGCAGGCATAACACTTCGGTGCCTAATCACACTGCCACCCTAAATGCTCTCCAGTCCACTGCGCCCTCTGTTGTAAGGGCATGGCAGCCCTATGAGTTGGGTCATGGCAGGGTGTTGGCCTGGTAGGTTTTGACTCCTGGGGTTGGAGAGGCAGAAGTGTGAACTTGGAGTATCTGGGTGCCAAGTCCCCACCCACCCTCGACACTTGTGCTCCAGAGGTCCAAGGGGCCAAGGCAAACAACCTTGGAACCCACACAGAGCAGAGAGTGATTTCAAAACTCTCATCAGACGCCACCCGATGCCTGCTCTGACTGGAGGAGCCAGGCCGTCAGAACAGCGGCTCCTGTTTCATCATTCATAAAAAAATGCTTTCACTTGGCTAAAGGGAAAGAGTCCCTCATTCACTCTTACTACATCTGCAGGACACAAAAGTCAGGCTTGCAACGCCTGCCCGTGTTACAGAGGAGGGAGTCTGAGAGATAAGACAACGTTACCTAGCAAGCCTCAGTGAGCCAAAGGACGGCGCTTTAATGTCAACACCAAGCAAGACTTCCAGTTTGAGGAAATAGAGTCCTGAATGTACTAGATCTTTACTGGCAACTGGTCTGCAAAATCTACTTTCTCCATTGGAATGGCCCCAGTGCCTCCGCCCAATCCAACCTCACAGGAGCTTATCCAAGGAGACAGCTCCTATGGCCAACGAGCTCCTCGGGTGCCCCAAAGCTGGCCAGGAGGCAAGGTGGGTTGTGGGAATACCTCAGGAGCGCCTGGAAAAGGCATCCAAGAGTTAAGAATTTACTGCGGAGCCTTTTAAAGGACAAGCTCTGTGGGATGCAGGTCTTAGGGAGCTGGTGTTTGCTGTTCTCATGAGCCGCCCTTTAGTCTGACAGGAATCTGACCTTATTTTCATCCTCTTCACTATAACAGTTTGCAATCCCATCTGTGGCAGCAACGCCTGCAAGCTGAAGCAACCTGCCCTGCTCCTGCGGCTCAGGGGGTCTGTCCTGCTCAGAGACCACCTTTGCCTGGCTCTGCTTCCATGTCTTGGTCAAGCTATGCAATCTTCATCCTCCCTGCCTGGCTTCCAATTCTCCCTTCTCTTCCTCTCCTTGGCCCAAGCTTCAGAAGGACAGACAAGGCTGGTGTGCTCGAGTGAGTGTGTGTGTGTGTGTGTGTGTGTGTGTGTGTGTGTGTGTGTGTGTGTGTGTGTGTGTGTTTGGGAGGGGTAGATCTTTGTCAGTAGAGTGCGAGATCGGATTCTGAGCAGGAGTTGCTCAGGTGAACCAGGTGATTTAATCCCCATCAGATCAGGGAATGGAGATGGCTGTGGCAGAGCCAGAGCCCACCTCAGGTATCCTTTGCATCTGGTTGGCAAGTGCTACGGTTGAGGGTGCTTGAGTCATCCCAGGGCTGGTGAGATGGGGGGATTGGTACAGCAGGGCATCGGTATCAGGCCATGCCGGCGTCTGCAGCTCAGGAGAGAAAGGCTCTGACCTCTGCAAGATACAGAGCATCGGGGGACAAAGAGCAGTGAATGCCTAGGAAGGGACCCACAAGGAAGAGAACATGTCAGGTAGGGGTGCAGCCTCCCAAAGGAAGAAGCCTCTAAGATGTACTCATGAAGGATGCCCTGCTGGAGGCTGAAGGTGCAATGTCCTTGTCACACCATTCAGTGGGGCTGTGCCTTGGTGACACAGGTCAATGTGCCCAGCAGCAAGCAGCCCTCCGGTCCTCCTCCCTACACCTGTGCAGTGAGGATCCCTAGGGACGAGTGATCCTAATGAGTCCCTGGCCACCGAGTCCACAGAATCAGAGTGCAGAGCAGTCACCTGAGCTGCTGGTGCCAGCAGCAGGGTGGAAAGTGGGTCGCTGAGAGAGTCTACGAATCCTCTAACCTGGTCCTGCACTTCCTGGAGTTCCAGAGTTTGCTTCCTTAAAATAAGCATGTCCCCACCCCACCTCCAACAGGGGCTGCAAGCCATCAGCCTGATCCCCTCTAACTCATGCCCAGTCTCCCCAGAGCACACCCTAGCTGTCATGGCAACGCTCAGGGCACTTTGGGCAACTGGTGTGTGGTATGGCACTAACCTTGTGGTCTAGGGATGGCGCTATTGTGTCTGAACTGGGGAAGCTGAGGGGAAAGAGGCTCCATCTATGTGGCTACAAAGAAGCCGCCATCCATGCTGAGCCAAGAACTTAGAATGAGGCTGCTGTGAGATGTAACCTCTCTCACGCAAGTCCAATAAACTCATTGGTTCCCTGGGGTGGGCTGCGGTGGCATTGCCGTTTGGCTTGTCATCAGGTCTTTAGGAGGAGGTAGCTGTTCACATCTCTCCCAGAGAAGGACCTTTAGCAACTCTATGACTTCACAGCCACAGGTTGCCTGCAGGAGTTGAACACTTATACCCTCTAACTTCTACCACGCCTCCAGCCTCTCACACTTGTATCACGAATCATCATGAAATTCCCAGACAGGCGTGCAACTCCAGAGACCCAAACCCCACCCTCTTCTACTCTCCGGACATGCTCCCTTCTTTGATGGCCAGCTGGCACCTTCCTGGTTGTACCCTAGTTGGTCTTTCCCTTTTCTGATGCCCAGATTCAGAGTCCTGTATCCTGCCCAGGTTCTCCCTGGGATGGGGGAGGAATAAAGCCAACCTTCCCTGGTCCTCACACTGATGTGTGGGAATTCAGGCTCCCAGTGGCTGAGTGACTCAGCCCAGGACAAACACAGTGTAAGCCTCCCTCGAAGCAGGCCTGATTCAAGAAACACAGCAAAAGGCAAAAGTTAAAATTAACCTTTCAGCACCAGCGTGCTTTTTTACCCGGCAGCAGGCGAATCCCTATTTTTGTGGCTCGGGAAAAAGAAACAGCCTATTTTCATTCCAGCATTCCAGGTGGGGCTTGGTCCAGCAAGGGTCCCCGCACCTTCAGTGGACAGTCAGGGCTCCTTATGCAGCCCACACCCTACAACCCGTTTCTGAAAGAGGTCAAGATATTCAAATCCTCCAGCAGATGCAGACCCACACATCCTTTGTGGGTGAGCTCAGCCTCCAGATAGGGGCAGAAGCAACTTGGAAGAACCATGCCTTGGATCCTAACAAATGGATGTACAGTTCCTGTAAGTGAAGGGGTGGGGGACGGGACAGGTTTCCAGGCTGGCAGGCCACTCCCACCAGGATACAGATCTGCCTTTCTTTCCACATTCAGACTCTGCAAGGCTAGAGGAGAATGGCTCCCTTGGGCTTAGTCTACCACAGTTGCCTCCCAAATCATCAAATCGCTCAGATCCGCCTAGCACTGCCCAGTTCCCAGGTCTCTGGGCCCCTTCATCTTTGCATCTTACTGGAACCCTTGATCTGGCCCTGGGATCTGGAAGGAAGCACAAGCAGGGAAGTAGGGGGCTGGCCTTAAGTGGTACCCAAGATGCTGGTTGCAGATACACAGCAGATCTACCGAGGCAGGGGGAGACAGAAGCGGCTGGCAGACCTCACTCATCCCTACAGCCAAGGCCACACTGACCATGGCTTTCCAAGGAGGCTTTGTTCTTCAGCCTATTTACCCTTGGCTCCCGCTATCAAGAAGAAACTCAAATCCAGAGAAGGCGAGGGACTGGGCTAAGGTCTTGCAACAGCTAGAGACACCTTGAGGGCTTAAAGCCAGGCTCTCTGTCTCTGTCTCTGTCTCTGTCTCTGTCTCTGTCTCTGTCTCTGTCTCTCTCTCTCTCTCTCTCTCTCTCTCACACACACACACACACACACACACACACACACACTCTGGCCTGTGCTAGCTCCCTGGAGGCTGTGAAGTTTGCTACCCTCTAGCCCCTTCTGTTGCACAGGCTCACACCCGGTGTAGCCTGCTCCAGCTGCATGAAGGATCCCGCTGCCCAAGCCCACCCACATTCCCACCCCCTAATAATTTATTCTTCTCTCACTGATAGCCTCTGTATCCTATCTGCCTGTCCCCTCTCCTGCTTCAGCATGTGTTCCATGCCAGGAGAGCTCATGTGGCCAGGCTCAGTGGGCTACCAGTCCTGTATCACACCTCTGCCACAACCTGGACTCAGGGAAGATCCCTGTTGGTGCTCCATCACTGTCTGACTTCTCAGCCCCCAGACATGCAGACTTCCTCATTAGCAGCTGCCTGTTTGAATTGGTCGTTCTGTTCCCTCACAGGGCTGCACTTCACCCAGCAGCCCTTTCCCATCCTTCAGATCTCAGATCCAGTGTTACCATCTCCCAGAGGCCTTTGCTGAGTGCCCACATAGCCACTATTTAATTCCACACGCCTGCTTATTTTGAGCACAGCCCTGTCTTCTTACAGCAACCTCATTGCCTGGGCCAGGCTAGTTGAATTTAAATCTGGCCTTGCTGCTTAGTAGCTGTGAAACCTTAGGCAAGCTCCATGGCCCGTGGGTACCCCACCTTCCTTATATATAAAATGGGGATGATAACAGACCAGTAACAAAGACTGAGTTAATGCACGTTAGGGTTCATGACAGTGCCTGGTGCCTGGTGGGCTTCAGGGACCATCCTGAAGATTGCTGCTACTTCTTTGTTTACTGCCTGGCTTCTTTCCAGTGTCAAGCTCTGACATGATAGGGACCATTTCTGCCCTTCAGTTCTACATCCCCAGTGTTTACCAGAGTTCCAGGCAGAAAGGAAGTTGTCCCAATGTTTTTGTTTGTTGATTGGAAGGAAGACAGACATTGATAAGTGAAGGGTAGATGGGTGGTAGATGAATGGACAGATGAGTAGCTGGATGGATGGATGATGCATGGATAGATGATGGATAGAATGGTAAATAATGATGGGTGAAGGGTTAGATTGATTTTAGATAGATGGATGGATGGATGGATGGATGGATGGATGGACAGACAGACTGACGGATGGAATGTACATGGGTTGCTATCACTTGCCCTGTGGTCATATGTTTCTATACTTTTCCATTTCAAAAGTAGCAGTAGCAGTAGCAGCTCTTACTGTTGAGCCTCATCTACAGCCAGCTATACACCCACTGAAACATTCAATCGTGTAAGAGTCAGCTGTGGTGAAAAGCCAATACCTGGCCAGGAGCCTAGGAATGGCTTAATGAGGAAAAGGGCAGTATTGGTCAAAGGAGACCTTCAGTGGGAAAGAAGATCTGGAAAGGGAAGGATAGGGGGGCAGTGGGCGGGCTCTGAGGCAGCCCTGAGTTCCTGTGGGGCTGTGATATCTGAGGGTGGTGCTCTCTGGGGGCTGCACTGTGGGTCGGTGAGAGAACAGAGGGGCAGAGGATTATCAGTACAGTTGATAGGACTTTATGGGCCTGCAAGTCTGGCTAGGGAGTCAGCGGTGAGCACCGAGGCTCCAGCACATGAGACAGCACGCACAGTTAAAGGACTCTTGGTCAGGTCAGCATCGAGGGCAGTGACAGCAGTGCAACTTGGGCACGGCCTTACTCAAGGCCCATTCCTGCCGAGTGCTCACAGCTCACAGCTCACAGCAACAATTCCGAGTCCGTGGGGTAGGGACTCCACCCTTACCTGCACCAGGTTCCAGCCTTGGAGGGATTCCGCGATGATAGAGGTGACAGACGGACAGACACCTCCAAACACCATCAAATGGTTCGGCCCATACTTTATTGCGTCATAGAAGGCTTTCAGTCCCTTTGCATTGTCACACTGGAAAGAAAACACAGAAAGGGAGCAAGGCCTAAGTTAGACATGGGTTATCCTGGGGCAAGAGCCCCACAATAGGAACATAAAATCAATCTGCCATCACGGCAAACCCTTAGACAAACTTCAGTTTGCCCCGGCTGGGGCCTCTCCACACAGCCCCATGCCCAGGCCCTAAGCTTAGGGAAGTTTTTGGTCTTACATCCCAGGCCTTAAAGTGCCCTTAAAATGCAGCCCCTCAGCTGTCTCTGTAGCATACACACAGAGGAAAGCCATATCAGTCCCCCAGCCTCCAGTCTACGGTCATTTACATTTTAAAAGATGAGGCCACATTCTGGCTATTGTGAAAACAGACAAGAACAAGTGTTGGCAGGGTGTAAAGAAACTGCAAGCTTTGTACCCTCTCAGTGGTGATATAAAACAATTACATTGACGAAAACAGTGAGGCTACCCTGAAAAGTCAACAAAGAATTGCCATATGGTACAAGAACTCTGTATAAATGGAAACCCTGAAGAACCGAGAGCACGGACTCAAAGATATCTGTACTCCATGTTCAGAGCAGTACCAGTCACAATAGCCCAGAGGTAGAAACATCCCAAACTCTGTCAACAAATGAAGGCACAGGCAAGGGGTTGGAGGTACATGCATTGGAATAGTATACAGCCAGCCCTAAAGAGAGAAGAAATTCGGATGCGTGATAGAGCCAAATGATATGGCTGCACTGGAAAGAGGAAGAAAGGGTCAGTGACCGCCTCTAGACCATCGTCGGAGCCCTGAAGTGAGGTTAAAGGTTTAATAGGGACCTGGGGCTGTGCGCATCTGAGCAGTCTGATCACAGTGTGGTCCTACCTACCATTGACCCATCATTGTCTGGGCTTCCATTTTACTTTGCAAGGTGGTCTAACAAGTGGCTAGAGCTGTGAGATCTCTTTTCTGGAGACAAGCTCCTCCTATAGGTGCAACCAAGCTCAGTCTTTTTTCCTCCACCCAGCAGGAGATTCCTAGGGGGCAGGGTGGATGCCAAATTACTCTGGGGTCCATTGTTTCAGTAGTCTAACAGTGAGATTGAGGGACAAGCGTGCCTCTTTGAAATACCTTCGTTTCTGACAGGCCCGTTACTGTAGGATTCCATTCATGTGAAGCACTGGAGAGGACAAATTCACAGAGGCAGGAACTGCGATGGCGGTTGTGAGGGGCGTAGTGAGAGGGAAGTGTGGATGACTGCTCAGGAGAGTGAGGGCTTTGATGTGGGATTATGGCAAAGGTCTGGAAACTGAGGGAGGGGTGGTGTGACAGTGTGAATGTGAATGTCACAAGGCACGAGAAGGATGTTCAAGACGGTAACTGGATGTGATGTACATTTGTCACAGTCGTGGGGGTGGGGTGGAGGGAGAGAAAAGATACCACGCATCTCAAAAGGAGTCAGTGGCAGACACTTCACACTTGATGCTTAGCCCAGAGCTGGTCTTGAGGGCACAGCTCTGTCCAGGACTAGAAAGAAATCCTGACCAAGGAAACACACCAGACACCCCAGTGAGGAAGCGGCAAGAAGAAAGATGTGCTGGAGTGGCGGGGATCCTCGCGGCTCACTCTTCCCTCCCAGCCAGTGGTCAGCTCCCTGAACAGAGGACCCGAGGACCTGCCTCCCCAGCCTGGAGCTCAGCAAATCCACCACTGCAGCTGCCTCAGTGTCCCCTGAAAATCACTGATCTCCTCCCTCTGCTGTTCCTGCTCTGACACGTGGCTTAAGAGCACTGGCTGGGGCTGGCGAGATGGCTCAGTGGGTAAGAGTGTTGACTGCTCTTCCGAAGGTCCTGAGTTCAAATCCCAGCAACCACGGGGTGGTTCACAACCACACGTAATGAGATCTGACGCCTTCTTCTGGTGCGTCAGAAGTCAGCTACACTGTACTTATGTATAATAATAAATGAATCTTTTTTTTTTTAAAAAGACCCGGGGCTCAATTCCCAGCAGCCACATAGCAGCTCACAGCTGTCTCTAACTCCAGTTTCAGGGGATCCAACACTGTCCTCTGGCCTCCACAGGCACCAGCCATGCACATGATATGCAAACAAATCTTTTTGCATGTAAAATTATATACATAAAAAATATATACATACATAAAATAATTTTATAATTATTTTTAAAAAGCTAGAATTTGTAGACAAGAAAATCATTGAAAACAAGTGTGGGGTACCAGTTGTCGAGACCTGTGAAACCCTGGGCCCCAGCTGATTGTAGAGCCTCCATCCCTCCAGTCGGGCAGATGACCCTCCAGCAGGGCAGTTAGAAAACACTCTGGTACTAGCAGAAAGAGACCCAGAACCACTTCTCTATGTTGTTCACACAGCTGGGATAATGCTCTTATGCTCTTCATGGTGAGAGACCCACTTTTCAGGATGCCCGAGTTCTCTCCTCTCTCTCTGCTGCTCGCTGCTCAAATCATGCCTCTCCAGACTCCTTTAAATCCCTAAAATAAAAACCATCACCTTCCTGCCTCTGGGTTAACGGAATTGCTGCTTCCTTTGTTAGAAACAGGTTTCCAACTTGCCTGACAACAGAGCTCCCATCAGTGGTACCTAGTCCCACTCACTGTCTAAACAGATGTGTCCTCTGGTGATTCTGAGGCCCCACACAGTCCTCAGATAGCCATGAATGAAGCCTACCATCTAACCTTAGGCTTACTTAAAGCATTGTAAGACCACTTTGTGATTGGAGGATGGGGGTTGTTCTTTCTTGAGTGTGAACTTTTAGATGATGTTGTATTGCCATACCAAAGGTTGGTCTCTAGCAAATACTATTTTTTTGTCTGTCTGCCTGCTGATCGGATTTGCTTCATTCACTTCACTGTGGTCTGCTCATGGCTCCTGCCTGGATTCCACGAGGACAGGGTAAGTGCTGGGTACCTGTGACTCCCACAGGGTCTGCACATCTTTCTCCTTTTCTCTTTTGCAGTATTGGGGTTTGTACACAGGACTTGGCACCTTCTTGGTAAGTGCTGTACTACTGAGATACACCACTGGGGCCCTCTTTTAGGTTTTGCTTTGAGCCAGAGTCTCCTTATGTTGCCCAGGCTGACCCCGAAACAGTCCTCCAGCTTTAGCCTCCTGAGAAGAGGAGCCGGGACGGTGGGGCAGTACCATCACACCCAGCCTGTCTCCCTCTGCGATGGTGAGGTAGTACCATCACACCCAGCCTCTCTCCCTCTGCTTGTACATTGTCTGCATCTCCTTTCTTCCCACTTATCCACATCACCCTGTTGGCATCTGCCCTGGACTGCCTCATACAGCAGCAGCTCTGGCCTCAGACCTCACAGGTCATGAGTTAGGGCACTATGAGATGACCTGTATAGGAGAGAGCACTTAGGGCCCGATCAACCCACAAGAAAGCCAAGGGGCTACCCTCAAAGAAGACAACGGATGGTTCAGATCAGAACAAGTTCAGGCGAGGAATCAGGAAAGAGAGAGAAATAAGCCAGCCCTTACTCCAACTGCACCCCCTGCCCTAGTTGACTAAAGAGGACCTGAGGCTGGGGTAAAGGAGAAGGCAGAACCCTTAGTGTCTTGTTGGGGAGTTTGGGGTTGTAACCTGTAGATAACTGAGAGAATGCAACGTTCACATTTTAATTTGGCTTAGGAGCTGGAGATATAACTCATTTGGCAGAGTCCTGAAATTCGAGAGGCCTTGGGTTGAAGCCCCAATGGTGTATTAACCGACTGTGGAGGTGCTCATCTGTAATCCAGAACTTGGCTGGGGACTTGCTACAGCATGAGTTTAAGGCTAGTCTGGGGTTCATGAAACACTGATAGATAGATAGATAGATAGATAGATAGATAGATAGATAGATAGATAGATAGATAGATAGATAGATGAAGTGTATTGTATTAATTTTGGGGGCAGTCAAGAAAAAAAAGAAGGGAGAGAGATAAAGGAAAGAAGGTAGGTGATGGCGGAGAAGAAGGTTCCCCACTTTGTGTTTCTTGGAGTTCTGAGCTAACTACCCAACTAGGAAACTGCCTCACTGTCTGCAGAGCATATATAGATATCTATAGCAATGTATAGATAGATAGCAGCTTGGGGTTATTTCTCTGCCCTGATTTCCTGAGCCATTTCTAGTTTGAATCTTTATCCAGAGGAGGTTTCTTGTTTTCCCATCTAATGAGAGTCATAACCCAGAGCCACCAGATCTATTGTCAGAGCGCGTTGGAGGCAGAACTAAGAACAATGAGCTCTTCCTACTTGTTTGCTTAGCAACATCACCCATCAGCTCAAGATGCTGTGTTAGCAACGGGGCCGCCTGCTCCCAAACACACAGCTCTGGGCTTGGTCAACTCACAAATCTCACCATGCCTGACAACTCTTGTTGGAGCTGGAAGAATTTCCCAAGTGCTTGCCTGAGTCAGTTTTTACCAACCTAGGAATGGCAGGAAGAGTTTCAGCTCCAAAGATCTCCACTCCAGAGTGTTACTCCCAGGAATGCCATTTCCTGGCAAAAGGGATTTTGCCAAGATAATTGAGGTGCTAATTAGCTGACCTTAAATTAAGATCTGTGTGGGCTCACTGTAGTTCCACAAGCCCTTAACAGCAGAGACCTTTTGCTGGGATCAGCGGGGAAATTAGAGCTTGAAAGAGTGACAGGAACTTGTTAGGCTACGGTGGCTTAAAGATTCTTGAAGAAGGAAGTGTGTCACAGAGAGGAGGGTTCAGGCTTGCAGTGGCAAGAGCCTCAATCCTGGGGCTGGAGAGATGGCTCAGCAGTTAAGAGTGCTTGCTGCCCATGCAGAGGACCCAGGTTTAGTTCCCAACACCACACTGGGTGGCTCACAACACCCTGTTCTGACTTCCATAGATACAAGGCATGTGCGCGGTATGCATACATACATAAAATTTTTTTAAATCTTTTTTTTTTTTTTTTTTTTTTTTTTTGGTTTTTCGAGACAGGGTTTCTCTGTGTAGCCCTGGCTGTCCTGGCACTCACTTTGTAGACCAGGCTGGCCTCGAACTCAGAAATCCGCCTGCCTCTGCCTCCCGAGTGCTGGGATTAAAGGCGTGCGCCACCACGTCCGGCTTTTAAATCTTTTTTAAAGACTCTGGATTCTGCCAGGAAACCAAAATAACATAGAAGCAGGCCTTCTCCAGTCAGGCCTTCAGATAGGGGCCAGCCCTGGTTTAGGCACCAGCCTGGAGTCACAGCCACTATGGAAGCAGAGGCAGCAAGACCACAAATTTATAGCCTGTTTGGGCAATTTGCCCTGTCTCAAACTAGCCAAACAAAATTATAGATCTGAGGACCTAGTTGAGCCATAGAGTGCTTTCCTAGCATGAGCAAGACCCCAAGGCCAACCCCTAGTACAACCAAAATAAACAGGTATATAAAAGCAAGGACTCAGCCTTGCTTGGCACCATAGAAAGCCTGGAACACAAGGCTGCACAAAGCTACGCTGTGCCTGCAGCTCTGCCACAGCTCTGTGAGGAAGCCAGTAAGCAGGGTTTAAACCATCACATTCCTGCTGATCTGGTGCAGCAAAAACAAGAAGCTAATGCCTTCAGGTAGAAGGAGAAAAGCGAGAATGCCAGAATACATTTTCCTCCAACAAAAGAACTAGACTCAAATATACATCTGCGTCCTTTCTGGTCTACACGGTGCAGAACAGTTTTCTCCTATAAAATGATGGGTAGTGGGGAAGGTTTGTTTCTAATGTGCTGATGTGACAAAATGAAAGTTCTCGTGCCCTACTTATCCTTCTGTCCCCTGGTCCACTTCTTCCTCTGTGAATCCAGGTACAGGCAGTGGTGATGTAATCTACACCCTCCCCACCCCCACCTCTCTGGGGGAAAGCTGAGGACCAGAAGGGAGGGTCTCTCCTGCGACTTGCCACGATTAGGGGGGATTTTTGGATTCCCAGTTTAGAGGTTTCTTATAATTAGTGAATTTGGCAAGTGGAAGTTAAAGCTAAGTGTTCTGGAAAGACCGGCCATTTCCCTCAAACAGTGCTGCCAGCCAGGACCTCCAAATGTGTCAGAGCCCCTGGCCTAAGGCAGGAGAACTCACCTACAGGGGACTAAGACCTCTTCCTCTCCTAATGGGACTACTATTAAACCGCATCCAAAGGGATCTGTTCTTCCCTCCCACCTTTCCCTCTGTGTGTGGTATAGCATAACTTGTAAACTTGCATTTGTGTGTGTGTCTGTGTGTGTCTGTGTGATGTCTGTCTGTTCAGTTGAGGAATTGCCCACAGGCACATCTGCAGGGGTGTTTTTCAGACTGTTAACTGATGGGGGAGGGGGTTGGGTCGGTGGTCCTGAGTTCCGTGAAGAAGGTGGGTAACTGTAAGCCCGGGGGCAAGTCAGTCATTCCTCCATGGGCTGCTTCAGTTCCTGCCTCCAGCTTCTTGCCTCGAGTTGCTGCTTTGGCTTCTATGGATGATGGCCTGTAATCTGTAAACTAGATTAACCCCTTCCTCCCCAAGTTGCTTTTGATCATGCTTATCAGAACTAGGAATATGCTCCATTTTTTCCCCTCTGATTAAGCCTGGAGCTCATCGGTTATCTAGACTGGGAGCCCAGTGAGCTCCAGAGATCCACCTGTCTCTGCCCAGCCCTCCTTCCCAGCACGATCATTACAGACACACGCCACCATGCCAAGTGGGTATAGGAGATTTGAACTCAGGTCCTCTGGCTTGCATAATAGGTACTTTTCCAGCTGAGCAACCTTTCAGCTGTTGTTGTTGTTGTTGTTTTTTTGTCTTCAATTTTTTTTTATTAGCATTGGAGTGGAGGGACATAGCATGCATGACACATACATAGAGGTCAGAGGATAGGTTGTAGAATCAGTTCTAGTCTCTATCTTTATGTGAATTCTGGAAATTGAACTCAGCTCTTCCGGCTTGGTGCCAAGTACCTTTACGCACTGAGCCATCTTGTTGGCCCCCCTTCCTTGCTTTTTGAGTAAGAGCCTCACTAGATAGCATAGTCTGGCATGGAATTCTATATGTGTCCCAGGCTGGCACCAACCTGGATTCTCCTCCATGCTGGAGTTACAGGCTTGTGCCACCAACCTTGGCTATTCATCTGTCCTACTTAAACACTCGCCCCTAACCCTAATTTCTCATTCTGAATCTTCTTAGATGACATTTGTTATCCTCAAAAGGTGGACTTTCCAGCTGACCACAGCTGGACTATCTTGGGACTTCAAACTCACCCCAGCAGGGGACTGGGCCCAGCAGAGCTCGACTGATCCAGCATCAGCATTCCCTGTAGCCAGCATCTCCTCACATTTGTTCCATACCCCACAGAGCTGTCCTGGAGTGGAATAAGCTCTGGACTCCCTCTGCACCCTGAACCAGCATTCGAGCCCATGTTACATATGTCACTGGGCCTCCACAAAGTCACGCACTAAAAGCCTAGGAAAGAGGACCCAGAGGTCCTTGATAGAGAGTAGCTTTCCCGTGTGGCCTCAGGACTGTGTCCTGGACAAGGCTGCTGAGTGCCTACCAGAGCAGCTCCTCAACAGGTCACCTGCTGAGTATCAATTTGCTTGATGGCCAGTTCGTTGACACCTGGGAAATTTCTCCAAGTGATTCCTTAGGGGGTGGGGCTTGTGGCCACTTCCCCAGACACACTTCACAGATGTGTCCTTCCAGCTCAGGCAGAAGTAAATTTCATGCGCGTGTTTCACATTTCCTCCCTTCCTAAAGGCTGCGCTTAGAGATGATTCCTGAAGCGCTTGACTATCACCCCCTCACGGGGGGGGGTGAGGGGGTAGGGTAGGGTAGGGGTTGCCCCTGCTGAAGCCAGGAAAATGCTGGAAGCTGTTTGATATCCTACGCATGGCCTCTGTCTGACAGCTGTCAGCGAGCCGTCCACTGGACCAAACAGTCATTCGGAGAAGTTATATGACAAGGTGCCTCTATTAGCCATTTGATTTTTGATAAGTTGCCCTCAGAGCCCTAGAAGGGGGCTCTCCCTGCAGGTCCTCCACTAGGCTGTCCTCCGCTCACCTCAAGAGGACGTACTGAGTGTTGGCATGGTCACAGGAAGGCATTCCACCACCTCCTCCTAACTCACACTGCCATGCACAGCTAGAAGGGCGGCCACAGGCCTGCCAACGGTCACCACCTGCACATTCCAATACACTGTTCTGTCACCGACCGTTTCTCCTACCCTGTGAGAACCTGTCACAGAGAAATCACTGGCACACACAGGCTCTTAAAATCCAGCACTTATAAATGGGAATAGATCCAATGGCCATGAAAATCCCTTTTTTTTTTTTTTTTTTTTGGTTAATGAAAAAAGTAAGACTCTGGAATGAGTTCCATTTTCATTTAAATCTCACTTTTAAAGAATTAAAATACTTCTCTGACTTGAGAATTTCAAAGAAAATGAAGCTGAGAGTGAAAATGTTTTTTAAAGTAAAAATGCCAAGAAAATGTCAGAGTTAATAATGACCCATTGAAAACTGGGAATTATTCCCCACAGAATACTAGACTGGAAGGAGACATTAAAAGCAACTGTGTTCAACCTGCTCTCAGGCTTCAGAGCCCTCTTCATCTCCCCCACCACGAGCAGCCGGTGTGGTATCTGCTAATGTCCCTCCAGCGCCAGGGTCTCAGCTCTGCTTCTGACAAAGTTCTTAAGCTGGCCTGAAACCACCGATTCTTTTGCATTGTCTGTCCCAAAGTCCCATAAAGGACCAGATGGTGAGCGTCTTAGTCTTCAATGGGCTGAGCAGCGACTCATCTCAGCCACCGTAGTATGAACAGCTACAGATAATACATGAAGGAGCGGAGGCTGCAAGCCAATCAGACTTTATTTTTAAAAGCTGCAACAGCTGGATATGGCCCAGGAGCCACATTTTGTTCACCCCAGCTCTGTAGCCTCATTGAACAAGCATGGTCCTCCACCTCAGGAGAGCCCCCCAGATACCTCAGCTCAGCCTGAGTTACTCGGAGATGCCTTCGGGCTAAATCACCCTTGGCTCCTCTAATCACCCTATACGGATGCTTCTGTCTGTCAGACGTCCCTGGGCAGGCTTCTGAGCACAAGTGTTTGGGAGCTGTGGGGCCTACAGTGGTCTCCCAAATACCTCCATCTGCCTGACAGAAAACAGTACTAGCTGTGGGTATGACAGCTCAGGCCTCCCATTCCAGCACTCCACATTTGAGCTACAGAACAAGACCCTACCTAAAACTCTGAACCAAAGCCAAAGCAAACAGCAAAAGAACACCAGCTACCATCACCCCCGCAGTGTGCTAGACTCAGTACTGAGAATGGTAAGTGCCACCTTACAGTATTACTAACATCAGCTCGGTTTTCATTTCCATTTTACATGTTTAGGAAGCCGAGGCGCCCAAAGGTTAAATAATTTACTCAAGGTCACATAAATTCGAAGGATTTAGTCCTAGGCAATGTGATTTCAGAAGAATTTCATTTTCAATAAAAAATTCCTGGGCTAGCAATATGGCTGAGCAGGGGCTTGGTGTGCAAAGCCTGACAACCTGAGTTCAAACCCTGTGACACACCCAGGACAGACCTGACTCTCCTGTGTACCAATCCCGGTTTTATCGTTTTGTGTCCACGCTTTTCCTCTCGATTCTGCATCCTTAGGTTGAGCCGTGTAACTGGGATCGCTCTGAGCACTCCAGAAACAGGGTCTTCTGGCTCACCATTATGTTTTGCATTGTCTGGTGCTGAACACAGTTCGGGTCTTTGCACTTGGCAGCAGTATGGCAGGCCAAGGTCTTCTGAATATACCACCGTCCCTGCTAACTCCTCTGCAGTGTTCCAGTTTGTCTCTCTGTTGTGGTGATGCAAAACTGACCAAATGCGATTTGGGGAGGAAAGGATTTATTTTCGCTAACAGGTTACAATCAGTTTCCAGAGAAACCAAGACAGGAGCTTGAAATAAAGGCCATGGAGAATATAGCGTACTGGGTTGCTTATACAACCTGCCTAGGGATAGTACCGCCCACAGAGGGCTTGGCACTCTTCCATCAATTAGCAATTAAGAGAATGCCTCATTGGACTTGGCTCCAGGCCATCGGATTTAGAAGATTCTTTGGTTGAGGTTTCCTCTTCCCAGGTGACTCTGGGTTGTGTGAAGTTCACAGCTGAAGCTAACTTTGGCACTCCGGTTGTTCCCAGGGCTTTGGCTGTTCCAAGCAAGATGGATCGCCTTTCTACGCACAGCTCCTGGCACACGGGCAGGGTTCTCCATGGCACAAACCTGAATGAAACTGTTGACTCATAGGGCATGCCCCACTCTCTCAGCGAGACACCAACACTCCTTGCAGCAGTAGTTGAGACACCTCACAGCTACACCCACGTCAACTTCCAATTTTGCCAGTCTTGTGGGTACCCGCCGTCTCATTTCGATTCATGTGGTCCAGATCACTAGAGAAGTTAAGCCATCCTTTCACGTGTTTATGGGCTGTCTGGGCTTCCTCTTTCATGCTGGTGACTTTGCCTGGATTTTTATTGGGTTGTTTGTCTTACTCTTATTGATTTGCTCTAAGCCCTCCCAGCCACATTGCCAAACCGAATGAAACATCATCCCCCGCCCCCTGCATCTGACTTCTGCTCAGGCTGCTCAGACCGACGCCTGGCGAGTCTGAGCACAGGACTGGACTCAGACTGGACTCACACTGGACTCGCAGTCAGTAAAGACTACACCTTTCTTGGTGGCAGGGGAGAGAGAAACTACTTGACAAAGTCCAGCCAATCAAAAGATAGGTGAAAATGTAAACCCAAGGGACGGGAGCTGTGATAGGCAGCGGCGGTGAGGGCTGAGAGCTAGACCCACGTAACAGGAAAGGAAGACACCACGGAAATGCAAACTTGAGAAGGCGGAGACGGATTTGGATGTCGGTTAATTTCCTCCTCTGCCATAGGAGGACTTTATAATCAATACCTTCAAAAACTGAAAACTGGAGTTGAAAAGCGGGGAGTCTAACCTCATTGCTTTCCAGAATCCTCTCTGTGCCTCTCTCCAAGAGCAAAGCCAGAAACAAATATTCTCAGTAGTGTAGGCAAAATCGCCCAACACCAACCAGTTTCTTCTACTTTACAGCCTTTTTCTTGGACCCGCAAATGAAGAAGCAGCAACACCAAATCTTTATGTCCTTCTTTCCACTTACAATACATGCACAGAGAGGGGTCGAGAACAGCCATCATGTGATGCTGAATATAGCAGGGTTTCGGGTGACTTTTTCTTAACTTTTTTCTTGGCATTTTGGTTTTTTTTTAAATGATCTTTAGATTTTTAAAAAATTTATTATGTGTAAGTACACTATAGGTGTCTTCAGATACATCAGAAGAGGGCATCAGATCTCATTATGGGTGGTTGTGAGCCACCATGTGTTTGCTGGGATTTGAACTCAGGACCTTCAGAAGAGCAGTCAGTGCTCTTAACCACTGAGCCATCTCTCCAGCCCATTTTGGTTTTTGTTTGTTTGTTTTGTTTTGTTTTGTTTTGCTTGCATTATGTTTTAAAGCACCTATTACTTTTATACAGACCGAAAGTCTTTGTGGCCACCTTTGAGATAGGGTCTTACTTAACCTATGGGGTTGGCTTTGAATTATATACAGCTAAGGATAACCCTGCGTTCCTGACCCTTCTGCTCCTGCCTCCTCAGCACTAGGGTTACGAGCATCACCATGCCTGGTTTATGTCTTTCCAGAGACCTAACCCAAACCCCTATGCATGCTAGGTAAGCACTCTATGAACTGAGTTAAGTCCTCAGCCGCAGGAAAGGTGGAAAGACTGGGGCACTTCCTATAGTCAGGGTGCTTTTGCAGCCACTTCTGTCTCCTTCCTGGCTTTCTCAGTTGGTGTTCTGAACCCAAGAGCAGGACTTCATCACCGTCATTGCTAAGTGATGTTAAAGTTAGGCCAGCACTCTGGGCAGCTGAGCATAGCGCACACTGTATCAACTTGCTATTTCAACTAATTCCTTCATACACTTTCTGGTTATCCACTAGAGACCAGGAGTTGGCTAGGAAAGAGTGAGCTCACACACCCTTGAGTGGAACAGACTCTCAGGAAAGGGTTACCTGTGTGTTACATTTGAAATGAAGAACAATAGTAAATCATATCATGGGTAGCCTTTGCATAGCATTATTTGTGGCAGGCTAATCTAAATGCTTTATATATGGTCTCACTTAAACCTCACACCCAGCCTACAGATCCTATTATTGCACTGGCTGGTTTTGTGTGTCAACTTGATACAAGCTGGAGTTATCATAGAGAAAGGACCCTCCCATGAAGAAATGCCTCCATGAGATCTAGCTGTAAGGCATTTTCTCAATTAGTGATCAAAAGTGGGAGGAACCATTGTAGGTGGTGCCATCCCTGGGCTGGTAGTCCTGAGTTCTATAAGCAAGCAAGCTGAGCAAGCCAGGGGAAGCAATCCCATAAGCAGCACCCCTCCATGGCTTCTTCATCAGCTCCTGCCTCCAAGTTCCTACCCTGTGTGAGTTCCTACCCTGTGTGAGTTCCTGTCCTGACTTCCTTTGGTGATGAACAACAATGTGGAAGTGTAAGCTGAATAAACCCTTTTTCCCCAACTTGCTTCTTGGTCAAGATGTTTTGTGCAAGAATACAAACCCTGACTAAGACAATTAGTAAAACCATTCTTATAGATGAGGAAACTGAGGGTCAGAGAGGCCAGTCATCTGTTTAAGGCGTGGCAGGGAGCGAGGGGTGGCATTCCTGAGCCCATGCCTCATAGTATCTGTGTTTTTACTCTCTCCATCCTGGCACATAGGGAGAACACAGTCTCCAGACATATCTCCCTGGCATATTGAGGGTGAGTTTAGGTCATGGAGTGTGAGCAAAGGCATGGTGTATACCATGCTGGGGTTAGCCAAGGGGTGGGTGAGGAAGAATCCAAGCACTGAGAAGAAGGTACCCCTTCACCCCACCCCAAGCTCCTGGAATGGGGTCGTAGGAAGACCAGTGTATGGAAGGGCATGCAGCATCACACATTGACAGCCTCCAGGCTTGGTGGCTTCAGAGTCCTCCTTAATTTTGTGGATGAGACTGCTCTTTTTCCAGGAGTCCCCACCATGGAGTAGGCAGTGTAATAGAGCAAGGATCCTACATGCCTGACTGGTGCAGGGGTCTCCTGTGAACAGTGTTTGAGCCTTGCTGGTCGGTATGAGACTTTCGCTGACAGTACTGCCATCCAAGCTTCTCTTTCTGGTCTCTCTCCCAGGTTTCATGCTCTGAAGGTCTGGCTTATCTTACCTGATTGCTCTCGCTCTCCTCTTAGGACACCGTCTGCTTCTTCCCCACAGGCACCCCTCCAGAACCCCTAACTCACACTGCACCTCCCCTCAGGAGACTCAACCTTTCACCCTTTTACTCCCCTGCATCTGGCTGTGGCATGAACAGGAAATGACCTTCAAATCTACAGTTTCACTGGAGCATAGGGTGTGTGTGGTCTGTCAGTCAGATCATGGGTACGGATAAGCTGTGTAACTTCGAAAACATTCAACACATCTGATAACGTATTCGAGAAAGCCCAGGGACATTGCAGGTAGACAAAAGAGGATTTGGGGGAATGGCACAAGGTAACAAAGTATGCCCTGCACTTGAAAAGCAAACGCCCGCTATCGTTAGGGATGC
The DNA here is from genome assembly GCF_978045245.1 of Mus caroli. NCBI lineage: Eukaryota > Metazoa > Chordata > Mammalia > Rodentia > Muridae > Mus > Mus caroli. The sequence goes on along the minus strand of NW_028227261.1, from coordinate 107,825,638 downwards.
TGGCATCAACACAGAGGTTAAGGGATCAGAGGACTGTACTGTGTGCTGGAGTGGGCCGTCTCATTCTCCCTCCTTCTAGGGAGGCCCTGTTCTGACATGGGTGTCTCATACATGCTGGCAGAACAGGCTTTCTGCTGTAAAACAGATTCTATCCCCGTTTGTGTGTACACCCTGAAATAAAAGCAATTGTCTCTCTAGTTCTGTCTGCTTATCAACGGCAGCCAGCTTGAGTTTTTCACACCCCATCCTCAGGGTGATGGACGGGCCATCTGCTTCTGAGTCAGGATGGAGTGGCCACCATCTTGGTTGCCACTGGTTGCCAAGGAAGAGCAGAAAATGCTCATGCAGTCCTTGAACAGAGCCCACCGACCAGCTGTCCACCTGGAAGACTGAACCACTACCGTTTCTGTATTCTCCCTGAAGCTGTCACTCTGAATTCTTGGCCAGCTGCAGACGAAGTTACGTGAGAATGATGATGGAGCCCGCGCCACCCAGCTCTCTCTCCTCTGCGCCGAGAGAAAGCCAATTACCTGGTTTACAAAATGTTTTTCAGAGCTGGATAGATACAAACTGCGTTTCCTAATTAGCTGTCGATAAATCTCCCTGCATATGCAGGTGTGACATTTTTAAAAGTCAGGGTCACAGGCACAGAGCTTGCCTGGGCTGCCTGTCAGCAAAGGGGTGTTCTTTCCTTCAGGTCTGTGCAAATATCAGGCATTTTTCAGCTCTTTCCCTGGGGATGGGGGCTCAGGTCACTTGCAAAAGAGGGACCAAACTCCTGCTGTGTGCCACCGAGCTATCTCTAGTCCACAGCTGAGGAGCACACCTGTTCAACATTGAGCTAAGTATTGGAGGAGGGGCTAAGAAGGACACGGCCCTGCCACTGGGGTACTGGTAATCTATAGGGAGCAAAAGATACAGACATATTTCAGAGCAATGTGTTAAGTGGTGTCATGGAGATTTCAATAAAACGCTCTAGAACATTGTTATATTCATTCCTTCATTGACCAGTGGGTGATAAAGGGACAGACTAAACCAGGTTTGGGGGATGCAGACAACATTATTAACAGCTCTGGCTAGCACTGGGGGCCAGATTCAAACTAAAGCCTGCATACAGAACAGGCTAGAGTGGGAAAGATGGCAGAGATCAAGGTGCATTCAAAACCCACTCAGATATTCTGCTGGGATTTCATGGTGGAGGTGGCATCGGAGCCGAGGCTTGGAGATGAGCAAAGGACGATATGGTAGGAAAGAACACCCGGGTCAGGTTACCCACAAGATTGAAGGCTTGGCAGTGGGAAGGGCGTGGCCGGCAGGAACATTTGATGGGGGGTGGGGTCTGGCAAGAAGCAGGGTGGCTGCGATGGGGCAGGCTTGGGCCAGCACCCAGGATAGTGAGGAGGTGGAGGTGGTCATGATTGCTTCACAGAGGCACAATGGCTGCCAGTAGAGAGTGCTATGGCAGCCAGGGAGGAAAGAGGTCACCTGGGAACAGAGTCTGGGTGAGAGGTGCTGGTGGGTGGTATGGCGAAAGTATGACCCTGTACCTGAAAAAGACACCATCTTGAACTCTGCTGGTTGTCAAAGAGAAGGTGAAGAGCTCGAAGGGTTCAGCAAGCACTTGGATGGAACCCTCTGAGCAGATGGGGCAGCGGCAGCTTAGCGCAAAGTCACACCTAAGTACCAGGGACAGAGAGCAATTTACAACACAGGCAGAGGAAAAGGAGAGGCAGGTGTCAGGAAGCCCACAGATGAGGCTGCTGCTCATTCCTTAGGCCCCATCCAGCCTTCCCAGTCCAGATTCTGTTCAAGGCTGAGTTTTGACTCGCTTCATACACAGCTCTCACGTAGCACTGACCTGCGTGCCAGGCGCCATGCTGGATTCTTTGCAAGCGCCGTCTCATTTGCTATTCATAATGTATCTTGTTCAATATTTGCAGTGACCCTTTTAGCCCTCACTTAACAGAGAAGGAAATAGAGGTTGGGGAGCTTAACTGGCAAGCTCAAGGTCACAAGGATGGTAAGTCCTGAAGCCTGTACTCCCACTGGACTGTTGTACTCTAAACCGTACGGGCTTAGGAACGAATGGCTATTTAGAACTGCCTGGGATGGGGTCCAGTGAGGAAATGGCGGGGACCTGTGGGAGGATGGCATCAGAGTGCATTTCTGCAAGACTAATCCTGTGAGAAAAGGCAGGGAGACAGGGACTCTGGGGTAAGTCTAGGGGTCAGGGCTACAGTCCTGTGCTGAGGCACCCATTGGGTACATGGAAAGGGGCTAAGCTTCTGGGACACCCTCTGTAGGCTAAGAGTACTAGTCAGGGGCTCCCCTTAGTCTCCAGGCCTTGTTAGCATTTTAATCATTTTAAATGGACAGTCCTGTGGCATTAAGTGCACTCAAGGCTGTGCAACCATTGCTACCATCTATTTCCAGAACTTTCCATCATCTCAAACAGAAGATCTCTCTACCTATTAAACTCTGGAGGTTCTTAAATTGCTTTACTCTGACCATGACATCACCAGAGTTGATGGCAGCCGGGAAGAGGACCCAAGCAGATGTGTGAAGGAAGTAGTGGAGGAGAAGCAGGTGAGCAGACATTACAGGAGCAGAGAGAGGGAGGGAGGGAGAAATCCCAGCCTCTCCTATAGGATCTCTGAGTTCTGGGTCATCAGGTATCGAGGAGGAAGGGACTTTGGATTCTGGGATACCACAAAGCTCAGAATTTGACTGCAAGGTAGATTATGCTGGCCAATACTCTTCCCAGCTCCCTGGGGAAGCTACATCTTTGAACCAAATCATCACTGGTATTTTGTTGAGAGCTGTTCTGTGGTTTATTCGAAAACCCAAGATTCATGCTCAGCCATTCACAAGGCACACTATCTTGAAGATGAGGGGTAGTTGCTATGGGATATAGATTGAAACCTCTGTGTGCATGCATGCTAATTCCTTGGACTATCTCCCTCCCTCCCTGTATCCCTCCCTCCTTCCTCCCATCTCTCCATCACTCCCACCCAGAATTCCAGATGGAGTTTATTATGTGCCTCACTTGTCTTCCAGTTCAGGACAGGCAGCCTTTCCCCAGCTCCATGGACCGGGGCTGGGTGACTGATACACTACCCTGCAACTAGAAGAACTTCTGGTTCTTCTGGGCCTGTCACAGACCCTTCTCCTCTCTGTAGTAGGAGCTACTGTAAGGTAGCTGCTTTCCAAGACCTGCCCAAGCGGTGAGTTCCTGGCCCCCAGCTTTCCGACTGCTTCTTAATGCCATTCCACAGCTCATGATTCCATAGGTTCTGTGCTTGGCCCACTGAAGTCATAGGGGATCTCAGATCTCAGCATCCCACCTTCAGACTCAAGCTCCCTAAGGCATCTCTGTCATCTAGATGCCAGGACTCTGGCCCATCTCTTACCCCCATCCTACTAAGGGATCCTGAAGCCCACAAAAACATTGCCTGAGAAGGCTGAGCACTTAACTTAGGGCACCCCACACCTCCTGCGGAGGAATGAAGGCAGGGAAGTTTCCAGCTAGCTACACCAACAGTGAACAGACAGGAGCAACTCTACTGGAAGAGGTGGGAGGACTCTAGACACAGGACTGTTTGAGATTAGGGGTATAGTCCTGTGGCAGACGTTTGACAGGTGACCAGTGATTCTTCAAGGATAGCAGCTTCAGGAAGGCAGGGGAGATGCAGGCCCTGGGCTGGCTGTCTCAATTCTGGCCTAGGTTGCATATTCCTCTATTTCCATTTGGTGAAGACAAACAAGGAATGCTGGGATGTTGGGGGGAGGGATGGGGGAGAGGGGTGTTCCATAAGGAACATAATTAAAGTCTTAGTCACCAAAGGGATGGAGCTCAGAGGTTCTCTGGAACCTCTGGGAAGTGGGGTCTTATGGGAGGTCCTTGAGTAACTGGGTGTACTCTTAGTTTTGGGGATGCTTCTTGGTGTCCCTCACAAGGAGATTGTGATGCTTGATATTGCTTGTTGGGTCACCAGGGAAACAATCCTGTTGGCACACTTGTGAGTGTTTTCCTAGGCTGGGTAGCAGAGGTGGGAAGGCCCAAGCACCATTCCAAGGGCTGAGCCCCTGGACTAAACAAAAAGGAGAAAGTCATATGAGAACCAGCATTCTGCTTCCTGAATACACCAGTTTGCTTCTCTATTGTCGTGTTCAAACACCAACCAAAAGCAACTTGGGAAGGAAAGGGTTTCTTTGGCTTACAGCATACAGCCCATCTTGGTGGGAAGTCAAGGCAGGAGCTCACGACAGGAACTCAAGGCAAGAACTAAAGCAGAGACCATAGAGCAATGCAACTTACATCTTTAAAGTTCTCCACGGCATGCTTAGCCTGCTTGCTTGCTTGCTTGCCTTTGTTTTTCTTTTTCTTTTCTTTTTCTTTTTTTTTTTTTTGGTTTTTCGAGACAGGGTTTCTCTATATAGCCTTGGCTGTCCTGGAACTCACTCTGTAGACCAGACTGGCCTCGAACTCAGAAATCTGCCTGTCTTTGCCTCCCAAGTGCTGGGATTAAAGGCGTGCGCCACCACTGCCCAGCTTCAGCCTGCTTTCTTATACAACTCAAGATCATCTGCCCAGGGCCAGCAGTGGCCCACCATGGGCTGGATACATCAGTCATTAATTTTAGGTATCATTATCATGTAAAATGAAAACAATTCCTCCATTGAGATTCTCTTTCCCCAGATATATCTAGATATGTTTCAAGTTGACAAAAACAAACCAGCATACTGACTTGGGATGCTCCATGACCAGCCACCTCACACCCCTGCCACTGCCCCCAACCGGGATGGATCATGTCCTCTCAAATCGCAAACAATAATAAGCCAGCCATCCCTTAAGTTGCTTTAGAGAGGAATTTGATCACAGAAGCGAGGGAATTGACTAATGCAAGAATTGGTAAAAAACAAACAAACAAACAAACAAACAAACAACAAACAGGTTTGGGTCACCCTGATCTCTGCTCAGGTCTGAAGGGGGACCCTTTAATCCTAAGTACTGTCATCTCAGTGTGCTGCCATCTTCTCCTTTCCCCAGAGGGCACACACCAGTGTTCCCAATGCTTGAAATGAACTTGGACTTTGAGACTCAAAAGACTATGAGCTAGAACCACTTCTCCATTTCATAAGTAGCCCGTGTCCAGCATTTCGTCACCATGGCAGGAAGCTGACAAGGGCAGAAGGCCTAGCCACTGGGGGGCTGTGTGCAGCCAGCCCAGCAGCCTCAGCCAGTCACCAGTGCCGTGTTTGTTCAGTTTGATGAATTAGGCATCGGCAGAACATCTCCTTCCAGCCGAGCTCTGCCAGGCTTTGGGCAAACAGAGGGAAGACGTCAGAGCCCAAGTGCATGGGGAGAAGAGGAGCCAAGGAGTAGTCAGAGGATAATGTACTGTCTTTGTCCATTTAGGCACTGGGACAAAATTCCACGGGCTGGGTGGCATATGGACAGCAGATACTTATTTTCCAGTTATGAGTCTGGAAAGTCCAAGATCAAGGAGATTCAGTCTTTACTGCCCCATAAACACCTGCCACAGTCTCCCGAGACTTCCTCCAAGGAGAAAGGCAGGCACTCCAGGATTTTCTCATTTTCTTGCTGAGAAAGATAGCTAGTGCTTCCCCGAGTAGCAACTTCACTCTGAGACTGTTGCTTGGTTTTCTCCTTAGGTTTAACGGATCTACCCTTGAGCCTCAAAAAAATTTGAAAATTCTTGCAATTTAATAGAAGGGGGAGGGCAAGCAGGAAGTGGAATAAGACAGATACAAAAGGGAAGGTCTGTCTGAGTCCTCTTGTGTCTGGCCATCAGAGTCCTGGCAGCAGCAGGGAAATGGGAGCTAGAGCTGGAGTTTCTCTTGCAGGCCTATGCGATCTGCCAATGCTTAGGACACAAAGCCATCATCTTTAAAGTTGATGTTGGAGAGCCACACACTTAGGTTACCAGACCCCAAACACACACGCACACGCACACACACCTTGTATTGTTTGAAGTACGTTTGTGGGTTTGTGTTGGGATAGGGTTGAAGCTGTTCTGGGCTGTGTGGGGTCCACAGGCCACTGACTGAGACTCCTGCCAGAACAGGGTTTCAGGGTAGGAAGATGATGAAGTCGAGGGGACAGATGCCAATGACAGAGACACAAGGGTGTGATGAAATGCCACTGGATTTACACTTAAAAAAATAGCTGAAATGGTGAATTTTGTGTATGTTTTACCACAGCTCATCAAACACAAGCCATGGGGCCTGTTTCCCAGCCTGAAGGATGGGGAGAGAGCAGTTCCTCTCCATCCCCTGGGGCCGGAGTGCAGATATAACTCTTCTCCTCCAGGTCAGGAGAGCATTTCTCTAAGCAGACGCTGACCGGACAGTAAAGAGAAATGAAGATAGAACCAACTCACTTTACGCAGGCAAGCGAAATGGACTGCTTTTCTGTGGGCCGAACCCGAGAAGGAGCCTTGAAGGCTGAGCTGATGGGAAAGCTTGCATTGAGAAGGAAGCGGTTGCCCGGAGCTCACACAGCAGGCCACAGGCATGCTCCAGTCTCCTGGCATGGGTGGGCTCTCCCAAACATGTCTTTCTCAGCCCCAGGTCCCCAAACTCCTATGAGGACATCTGACTTCTGCCACAGCAGCTAGTTGAGTCTGTATTTGCTCTTTCTCTAGTCTTTCTGAGTCAGGTGACCTCCTGTGTCTGGCAGAGATGGCCCTGAAAAATCCCGAGTTGGGGAGCCAAAAGGACACAGCACAGCAAACTTCATCCTGTCTCCCTCACACATAAAGGTGAAGGACCAGGCTCTAAACCAAGTCTCAAGTGCAAATCCCCCAAATGGACAAGCTTGTCAGACCCTTGAGCCTCCCTGCTTCAGTGCCAGGCCACCTCAAGAATCATAAAAGTCTACCTCAAAGGGTTAATATGAGGCTTAAAAGAGTTCATTTACTCAGCATGTGTGGGCAATCTATACCTTGGGAGTATCTAAACATGGCAGGCTCTTCCAAGGATGGCCTCAGGACCTCAGCACCTCTTACAGGCTCTAGGTAAGTGTCAACTACACAGGCCCCATAGGGGAAAGGAGGAATTACTGTTAGACTGTGGGTGTGGGCTCATTGTGTTCCCTCACACCTCACATCGGTACAGGGCCGATCAATCCAGAAGACAAGAGGACCACCATCAGCACTGAGCCTCTCATTTCATTCCACTAAAAGCCCGGACCAGTTTCAGAAGGAACATGGAAGGAAAGGGCAGAGTGGTCACGACTGGACCATATGGGACCCACCCCTTGCTATTGCTTGCAATTTCAGGACAATCTGTTGGCATGACAACCAGGCTTGCTGACCCTGCCACCAGCTGTCGCCATCCTTGTGTGCATATCGCAAGGCACAGTCTCCATCCACCACTGCCCTCCAGGGTGGGAGGTTTGTTTTCTTGTGTTCTACTGAGATCTGCTTCCCTTATGAGAGAGCAAGCAACAGGAGGGATGTCTCCCTAGGCACCCTGCGCAAGACATGTGTGGGCACCTGTAGGTCATCTCCTCAAAGACTATAAAGGAGGTATATGTAAGCCCTCCGTGGGAAAGTGGGACATACCATGTTGCCTGGTACTGACTTGCCTTCCCAAACTACAAGCAGGGTGGGGCCACCCCCATGTATGCCTATGAACTACATCCAAGGAATCCAGTCAAGAAGAGCTCATGGAGCCAACTGTGCCAAATGGCACAATGTTCTGCCAGCAAACCCAAGGATTCTGTCGTGTCTGAGACCACACAACCATCCTATGGTCCCAGGATTCAGGACAGTCTACCTCAGCACCATCGTATGCATCCACATGCATTCACAGAGGTGCTGGATTCCACACATGCTAATGGAGCACATCTAATCCTTAAATGAGGCACTTGATGGTCACAAAGGTTGTGCTGGGGACAGCACACAAGGACCGATGACACATTTGTGGATCATGACAGCTCTCCATTCCCGAGGCTTGCTGTGTGCTGTGCCAAACTCTGTTCACATCACCACATCATGTCACTTCCCAAGTCCTCACTCTACAGACTCAGAGATACAAGGTCTAGAGCTTATATCACATTCAGCATCGTGAAGACTTGGAGTGGGTATCCACGTACTCACTCAGATTCCCCGGGAGCCTGGGGACAAAGGTGTCAAGAATGAAGTCACAACAAGCAGCCCAGGCATTTTCAGTCTCCAGAGCCACCTTGTTCATGTCACAGGCAAGGAAGCTTCCAGAAGCTCTCAGGGAGGAAGAACCACAATACGGGGAGGGAAGGGTGTGTGGTGGACCCAGCATGTATTGCTGGTAAGGTGGAGGGTTTGAGGATGTCACTAAATTAGGCAAGGACAGTGGTCACCTGTGGAGTGGACTGGAGGTCAGGACAGCTTCTGGGAAGAGGGGGAGGAAAGAGGAGAGGGATAAAGGGAGAGGGAGAAGCGGAGTGGGGAGGAGATGGATTTTTGAATAGGAGAGGGAACAGGACCGCCCCTCTGTCCTGAGCCAAAGCATTAAGTACAGCCCAGGATTGTGACCCTACACCCACACAACATCACCCACCTTCTCCAGAAGCAGAGGGAACACAAAGCCACACGGTTAGCTAGATCACTGATGCAGAGTGTTATACAAGAAAACAAAGGAATTTCGCTAGGAGGCTGGCGATGCAGTCAGCCGCAATAAATAAATTAAATGCGCCATTGTTGTCTCTGTGTATGTTGGTTTTAATTACTGTTTACTGAAAAACTGAAACTTTGCATAGGGAAGGAGAAGAAAATCTTCAGGGTTGCACACGGATCGGCTTGCGTGTAAGGGAGCTAACTGGGGTGGGGGCTGGCACTCCCACCGCTGAGTTCAGGCAGAGGCCCGACTAGAGGCAGCAGAGCCATACCTGGATGGATTTCTGCAGGGCTGGCAGATTGAGGATCTAGAAGACCACCCAGGGACTGGAAGTACAGTTACCTGTGGGGCAGCACCACAAACCTCCACTGCCCTGCGCCGTCAGCCACGTGTGTCAGAACACAGCGCCCTTGGTGTGGGTTGCAGTCTGCATGCTGTTACCAAGTTTGTTAATGTTGCAGGCTCCCTTCCTGCCCCATGGCCCTGAGTGAGCTCACCTGGGGGATGAGACACCTGATGTTCTAGCTCTTCTGGGCCTCACACTGACCTTGGGCTCTGGGCCATCTTTCAAAACTACACAAGACACAAAGAAGACGCTCACCCATTGCTGTGTCAGTGGGAAGAGGGAAAGAGAGTCTTGTCCCTGGTAACCTAGATGGTGACCATTCTAGCCTAAAGGTTTCTGGGGGATTCTCCCCTGAATGCAGACTGAGTGAGAGTGAGCCTGGTGGACTTTGGGTCCCCACTGCCGTCTAACCACACAGGTCCTTTCTGCTGACTTTATACACACAGGCTTTGTGAGAGTTAGTGTTAATTGTCAATTATCATGAGATCTAGGATCACAGAAGCCTCTGGGCCTGCCTCATAAAGGCTTATCCAGATCAAGTTAACTCAAGTGGAAAGACTTGACCTAAATGCCCCTAAATACCAGGGGCAGCACTACGCTGGCTGGAACTCTAGGCTGAATTAAAAGGTACAGTGAGCTGACTGCCAGCATTCGTCTCCTTCCTGATTGTGGACCGTGAGCAGCATCCTGCTCCTGCTGCCATGGGTCCCCTTGCTGAGATGGACTGTACCATCAATGATGAGCCAAACCCTTCCTTCCTTAAGTTGCTTTCAGATCTTGGGTCACAACAGCAAGACAAGGAAACAATACAGGCTTCCCCAATATGCTACCTGGGCGGTGGATTCTCCAGGAGGATAGTGGGTACCTGAAGGTAAGAGCAGCCTGCTTATGGTCCTCCATGGTATCCATGTTTTGCTACATGGACTTGGATCCTCGATACCCACATGTTTCTGGGACATTGCAGGCTTTATTGTACAGGAGAGTTTATAGAACTGGCCATCAATCAACAGTGGTAAACATGTACTCTCCCTGAGAAAGCCCCCCTCCCCAAACCATTATACCCTCTGCGTGTCAGGTCAGGAAAGGGGCTTGAGTTTTCTTTCTCTTAACATGTATCACCTCTTCTTTTTATTTGTTGTGCGCATGAGGGCGCGCGCGCGTCTGCCTCAGTGAGTGAGTAGAGGTGAGAGAACAACTTGCCCCTGCATGTCAGCTCTCTTCTTCTACCAAGTGGGTCTCAGGGTCATACTTCAAGGTGTCAGGCTTGGCAACACGTGCCTTTACCCACAGAGCCATTTTGTTAGCCCTGGGGTTTTCTCTTAAGCCAATTGAAGTCTAATTATAAGTGGCGTTGACTGTCAGGCTGAGGGGTCTCTTTGTCCCACAGGGAAGATGGGCTCTACACCCCTAACCTACGCCCTACAACGGTGCTAACAGATATATTACTTGGAGGCTTAGTGTAGATCTAGGACACACCAGACCAGGGGCCATACTCAGGAGGCACTGGGGCATTCTTCCAAGTGAAGAAGAGAGGATGGTGCTCAGGATGGGAGGCTGAGGCAAAAATAGCAGAGATGGGGCAGAGCCAAAGATGCTCCAACCCCATGGGACCAGAGCAGCTGGGAGGATCCCTGAAAGCAGTGATCTCTAGGATGCCTGCACACAGGAGGCTTAATGTATGGCAGCCAACTGAGAAAGGAGCAGGCATGGTGTGGTTTGCCAAAGCTGGTAGGGGGCTGGCTGAGTCAGCCTATCCCACTCTTCCACAGTACCAAAAAGAGGAAAATTCTAACTTTTTTGCCATAGGCAAAACTTCAAGAATAAATACATGGAAAGAACAAAAGAAGGGGCCAGGTGGATTGTAAAAGCTCTGCCAGGTGGGGCAGCTATCACTTCCCTGCTGGATAAAAAACTGTTCTCCACTGCCAGTGTCTCTAGGCCACTCCACCCTCTGTAGCAGCCACACCCACAGGTCAGCATCTCCAGAAGCCGCCCCAGCTTCATCCTTACAGCTCCAGGTCACAAATTACAGCGGGTCCAAACCTGGATCGTGGCCTCCTCCTGAATCCCAGCCAGCCTCTCTGAAGGTGAAACACCAGGGAGCTTCGTAAAGAGGGGCTCCAGACTCAAAGGTGGAACAGTTTCCGTACAAGCCTTTCATGCAGGGATGGCTCTCAGCAACGGTCCAGCAACCTCATCAGACCTTGCTGTATCCTTCCTTGTTTGAACTTGTATTCGTAGTAGCAAGCCTCTCTGCAAATCCAGGCTAGCAATTTGGGAGGTGGCCTGACCACTCATGCCCAGGACGACCATGGGTCCTCTGTGGAACCACTCTGCCTCCTTGCCCTTCCGACTCCTCCTGGGCCTGTTCTCATCATATCTCCCAGGGCTGAGGCCTGTGCCTCTGCTTCCAGGCTGCCCCTCCCCTCTGCTGTCCTGCTTCTGTCCAGAGTGGTCTCCCTAATGGGTACCTTTTCGTCACCTTCCTGCACGCAGCAGCTCAGCCGCACTTTCTGCTCCAAATCCTCCCCGATCACGACCATCATCTTCCATCTTGCCCACATCCACAGAGTCCACAGTAGCTGTGCCCTAACTCCAGGCTGTTGGAAAGTGGCCATTTTCAACAGCAGAAGGATCAAGATACCAGGATGGTTGTTTGTTTGTTTGTTTGTTTTTGCCAAGTGAGGTCATTAAGAAACAAGCATCCTGGCTGTACTACATTCTCGGCAGCTCTCACTCTGTCGTTAACTACTCTGGTATCTGGGCAGTGGTAACCGCAAGAAACATATCCCTTGCATTTCTGGGTAGTATTTGTTTTTGGATGCTTGGACATCCTTTCATTGCATGTAAGAGCTTTTACATGAATGCATCTGTGCAATCCTTAAAATTAGACTTTCCTTTTTCTTATCTACTGATCAAAGTTATTTCAATATAATCAATGAGTCCTTTCACACACACACACACACACACACACACACACACACACACACACACTCTTACAAGTCTATGGTATCACTAGGTAGCCCTAGGATTTACTATATACACCATGCTGGCCTTGAACTCACAGATACCCTGCCTCTGCCTCCCCAGTGCTAAGATTAATGTGTCCACCATCAGATATGACCCTTGCCTATTCTTTGTTGTTGTTGTTGTTGTTGTTGTTTGTTTTTATTGTTGTTTTGTTTTGAGACAGGGTTTCTCTCTGTAACAGCCCTGGCTGTCCTGGAACTTGCTCTGTACACTAGGCTGGCTTCGAACTCACAGAAATGTCCCTGCCTCTGCCTCCTGAGTCCTAGGATCAAAGGCGTACACCACTATGCCCAGCTGTGCCTATTCATTTTTTAAAAAAATGGACAAAACTCTTAGGATTGATCACATGTTCTGGAATCTTGTGTTTGCCTACAGCATTTTTTGTTTGTTTTTTGGATTTTTAATGTACAAAGTTTTATATTTAATAAAGATTGGTATCAGCTTTCAGAAACAAATGGGAAAGGCCCAGCATCATCCATCTCCTCACACTTTAATTTGAAAAGGACAAGATAAGGAGGAAGAGCAGGGAAAGGAAGAAAGGACACCACTGCCAAGTGAAGAACCTTTGAAACAATCATGGCAGCTCTGTGGGAGTCTGTCTGTGATTATCTCCTGCTGCCATGACAGACCAAGGTCACTGTAGGCTGAGGGCTGGTCACTGTGAGTGTCTCCTCAGCTGCTGAGTGTCCAGCAGGAAGCTTGGCACAATCAAGAGTGAGTGCCATCAGCAATCTGGAACATGTGCGCACAACTCAACAATGCTGTGGGTTTCTGGTGACCACTTGCCTGGGCAAGGGATGCCAAATCAAGTCCAACACAAACCATTCAGCCACCAGGAAAGCTGGGGCTGAGCTGCCAAGTGTAGTTTGGAAAGAAGCTACTTAGATCACTGAGGAAACACATGAGATAAAAATAGCAGAAATGATAATCAAGCAAACATGGACCAGGGAATAACTCCATGACCTGCCACAATGTGGGGAACCAAATCTACAACAGAGTTCCGAACTCAGCAGACAGAGGCGGGCACAGCCTGGCAGCTGGGTGGTTCTGGGCAAGCTTCTCTGCCTTTCTGGGGCGGGTGGGTGGGGGGGGGGGCTCAGGGTCTCCATGTGGCAGGGGCACTGGCTCATTTTCTGAGTGTCTATAAAGCTATGAGGAGCCGGGCAGTGGTAGCGCACACCTTTAATCCCAGCACTTGGGAGGCAGAGGCAGGCGGATTTCTGAATTTGAGGCCAGCTTGGTCTACAGAGTGAGTTCCAGGACAGCCAGGACTATACAGAGAAACCCTGCCTCGAAAAACCAAAAAAAAAAAAAAAAGCTATGAGGAGGGACACGAGGAACAGAATGACATAGGCTCTAGGAACTCCAAGGATTTAGCCATCCATAGCCACTGCTACTAGGATGCTTGCCACAGATGCTCCTAAGCGAGGACCCCGATGCTCAGTGAGTTTGGATTAAGGAAGAAAACAGTGGATAAACATTGCAGTCTCTGGGTCCAGTCTCCTGCAGCGAGCCTCATTTCCCTTTCCCTGGCACCCCCTGTTTCAGAGAGATAAACAGTATCCCAAAGGCTGGAAGCAATTCTTGTAGCAACATCCTCCCTGTCTACTGCACCCAAGATTTGAGCGGCTGTTTTGGAGCGATGGATTTGGTCTGGAATTTTTCCACTGCGTTTCCTCAATGGACAACATTCTTTGATGCTGGAGAGAGGAGGAATTTAATATCTCTAATTACTTTTTAGGGAGTAGATTGCTCCTAGAAAAAGAATTGCAATTGATTTTCATCCAGTTTCTCCCTGGTTTGTGTTATTCTTTGGAGACCCTCACTGGGCCTTGCAATATTGCCATTTCTTCAATATTGAAAATATATGTTGGCTATTTTTATTTCTTTTTCTTTTGGGGGATTGAGGTCCTCCCTCAGGGCAAGAATTGCACCTCTGCAGTTTGCAGCCCACCCGGGGCCCGGCACATCAGCTGACTGTAGCAAATGTGCTGCAAATGCAACAAGAAGAAATGATTTTCCCTAAGCACGCTGGCTCTAGTACAGCACAGAAATCCCAGCCGCTTCAAGGAGGAGAAACCAGCCCAAAGCTGATTAATTTTGCAAAACAGACCTTTCAGGGCAGCACACAAGATCCTCAGAAAGAATATTCTGGGTTTTGCTCCCCACTGAGAGCTTTGGGGGCCATAATTAGAACAGCGAGGAGCAACAGCCTTGGCTCCAGTTCACAAACCGCCAAGAACTTTGCCTCAATGGTCCATGGAAATAGCACCAAGAATTCAGATCGGCACTGTGTTTGGGGCGTGTTTTCCAAACAGTTGCACTGAGATATGGTTCTCAAAACATACAATTCTCCCCTTTAAAAGAGAAGACCATTTTAAATTGTGTCTGGGATAGGCAAATAGAGAGAGAATAGTGTTTTGCATTTTTAAAGGAGCAATGGATAGATCTTACGTTCTAGAAGCTAGGGCCCAAAGATCAGCACAGGGCACAGGGTGGCCTTTTTCAAAGGTGTGGACCTCTCCATCAGTGACGCCCCTTTAAAATGCGGCTTCTTAAGCTGTCTTCTAGACCTACCACACTGAAATCTCTCCGGCTGCTCCTCTAACGAAGCACTCTCTATGATCAGGTAGACCCCTGCTCAAAGGGACAACTCACAGCCATATCAAGAAACTTTGCCTGGTTCCCCCTTTGCTCATTCAGGCGGCTCCATGGGGTCATGGAGGCAAGCCCTATTAAGTACTCTCGCTCCCCCCTCAACCCAGCTGAACTGGCCACCAGCCGCTCCCCTCCCCATTTTGTCTTGCTGTTTCTCCAGGAGGTCAGAGTTTCCTGCTCTGCCCTTCTGTTCACCATGTGCAGTGAAGAGACCCTTGTATCCTGCGTGTTGAGCCATGTCTTCATGAGCTGGAACTACCTGCTGGAAGATTATCCTTTAAATGTGCATGGCTTGAATGCTACCTGGATGCTTGTCCTCGCAGATGTGCCTGTCAGTAAATACCTCCAATCTACTGGGCCCCGTCTTCTGCAGGCGCCTCATTTCGTGAGCCAAGGCCTGCCCTGTTTTAGAGAGATAAGTAAGATTCCCCCAAAGGCTATAAATTCCTCCAGCCAGCGCTAACAACAGTAGTTATCGTAAAGCAAATGATAGCAACGGCGCACGCTCAGCTTTTCAGCTTATAAAAACATGTCACGTTCTTCTGTGGACCCTTGCTCTCACCTATATCTATAACTCAGAATGAGCCCCACTCTCTCCACTTTAAGAACGGGCAATGCGGCTTAGAGAGGTTAAACGACTTTTTTTATGGACATGCAGTTGGCTAGCTGGAGGCTTGGTACTTCAGACCTCTCGACTCCCAAGACCTCGACCATTCTTTAAGCACCGTCTACATAACCAGTCATCACCCTGGAGCTGGGGACAGAAGAGCTAAGTCTGATTCTCGCCTTCTCCCTTATCCTCTCCCAGAATCATTGCCCCAAACAAGGCTGTAGCCATTGCTAGCGGATGACGAGACACGCACATGGGAAGACCGCAAAGAGTAACAGAGCAAGACAATGTGGGCCGATGGGGTACAGCTTGGGCAGCCGTGCCTTCTCTTCTGCCACCAGGGCTGAGCAAGGATCTGCAACACAATGGGAGAGTAGAGAGCCGCTGAAGGATGGGTATCCTACTTCACCTTCTTCGAAAGTGCCAGAGGCCAGGGAAACACAGCTCTTTGTGAGAAAGGTGGAGATGGGGTTTCTGAAGAGGGTGAAACAAACTGCCACCCTCCAGGGCTTTGCTGCACTTGGGGTACCACCCTGAACCTCTGTACCACCTTCCCTTCCAGGCCTCACAGAGCTGTTGTGATGCTCACCATCCTATGATGGCCCAGATGGCAAGCCCAGCTTCAGGGTTGGCTACTGCTGAGACTTTTATGCTAATTTCTAACCTTTAGTCTTCTCTGCACCCCCAAACAGCTGGTACCATTTGAGGCTGTGGCAGGAAGGACCTCTGTGTGCTCTGTCACTTTTGAGCTTCCTTTAATGTGAGCGTCAAGTCACGTGATGCTTGCACACTAGCCACGAGATGTGGGCTCCATTGCTCAACCCCAAGCCACGTTCTTGCTTCTCCCGCAAGAGGGAATAATGGGCCCTACTCCCTGAGTTGGTGGGAGGATGAGCTGAAATGAGCAAATATGGGTAAACTTGGACCCGTGCCTGGTACATCATGAAACACTGGGGTGTCTACTATCATTATTTTTTTAATTACCACATTCCTTTTATTTTTTGGAAAAAAAAAGGTGCAAATATTCCTAGCGGCAGAGATCTGCTACAACTGAAAGATAATAGCCCTTCAGAAAACCAATGCCTGCTGCTCCCAGCCTAGGAACCTGCTCCCTTCCCCCTCCCAGCCCCTCCCAACTCAGTGACCACCTACCAGCCCTGTAGGAATTCCAGGAGTATCCCATCCATTCCTACCTTAGCATTTTGGCCCCTTCTCCCACCCCTGGACACGTCTTCATCTCGCTTGTTAAAATGTTCCTTCTCCACAGCCCACAGAACCCTAAGCTTATTGTGTTTCAAGTGACCACAGAAGCGGGGCAGGAACAAGTTTCCTGAGATACAATGGGGTAGTTTTCCTACATAACAAGGCACCTCATCTCTCCCAGGAGTAATGCTTCCAGGTGAGCTAAGTCCTAAGTCCCCAGCCAGGAGGAGGTAGGTTGAAGTTCAAGGCTGAGATTACAGATGGGTATCCTGCAGTAAGCAGAAATGTAGGGGAGATGAAACTGAGTTCACTGGACTTCTGGTTGTTTATTTTTGTCAGGACAGAATGTGGTCTGGAGCATTGCTGGACTCCAGGCTCACTGGGTGCCTCCCACAGACCCTTAGTTTCACAAAGTCCCTGTGCTGGTTTCTCAGATGTCTGTAGGCACCGACAGTCCAATGTTGGACCTCAAAGTGGTTTTCTTAACACCAAGAAGGCAGGGAGCTATGTGCTATGTAGGAGACCCCTGACATGCAGCTGCCTTGACCTTGAAGGGGAAACAGCATCAGTAGGTCACAGAATGCAACTTCCCTCTTCACCCCAATGCCTCTGAGAGCCACTTTGCTTTAGGGAGGACCTGCAATGAGGAGTTGAGAGCCAGACCATTCAGTGTTTAAAACTCAGCTCCGTGACCCCCTGGTGTTGTGACAGTGAGTGTGACCCTCCAAGCTGCTGGTTTCTTATCAGTTAATAGTGGGCCACAGCTGTCCCTTATTCCTAATGTGCCCGAGGGTGTTGTGAGTTAGGAGCCACAGTCAGCACTGCCCAATGCTGATTCCCAGTCATCAGCCATAGTGCTAAAAGTTACACACAGGTGCTAATTCCCTTGTAAGAGAGTCAATAGCATGGAAAGGTTTTGAGAGGACAATGTGGGCTGGGCACTTCAGTTCCTGAGTGAGGGAGAGAGAGAGAGAGAGAGAGAGAGAGAGAGAGAGAGAGAGAGAGAGAGAGAGAGAGAGCAGATGATCCAGTAGTGGGTGGTGCTGTGTGACCACAAGTAGCTATGTAGGCATCAGTCAAGGAAGGTCCAAAGACCCCAAAGCTGGAAGAGGCAAGGGTAGATTTTCTAGACCTTTAAGAGGAAGCAGGGACAGCTACTGAGCTCTGTCTTCTAGGATGAAGAGATGAAATAAGTGCTGTTTGCAGCTATCTGAGTTTGGGAGTTATAGTAGCACACAGGATCTTTCCACATCACCCTCTCTCTCTTTCAGTCTCTTTCAAGTCCCATTGTCCCTCTCCAGTATCATGATGCTGCTAGCTGCTTCCATGGCCATAGCTGTCCCAAGAATGTACCCCGACCTTTCTTTCCTTGCCCATAACCTTTACAGAATGGAGTCTGGGATCAAAAATCAACCCCTCCCATGGCCTTTGAAGCAAGCACGTTCTGACACTGCCACCGTCTCTGTCCACCATGTTCCATGCTTGTGCTAGCTCCAGCCACAGCCCCTTCGTGTGAGCTAAAGAAACTTCAGGGAGGTAGGTATCAGCTATAGAGCCATACCTTCCTTTCCATCAGAGAAATGAAGGACAGGATGAGGTGTTCACAGGAGCTGTCCAGGACATGGATACCTACCTGTGGGACTGCTCCTGAGGGAGAGTAGTGCAGGAAGCCCCTCTCTCCCTGCAAATCTAAACTTTTGTTCTCAGGATCACAGTCATGTGCATCCTACTGTGCTGCTACAATCTCATCTATTTCCTGCAGAATGTGGCAAGCACTGTTTGTTGTAAACAAAAGATTCTCAGGCAGAGTGTGGTTCAAATTCAACTCACATTCCTCAGTCTCTTCCTCCTTGTCACATCAAACAAACAAGAGTGAAAGAAGAGATGCAAAAATAGGGAGGTGAAAGACACAACAATATTCAAAACTAGGAGTCAAGGATCTCCAGAGATGGCTCAGTGGTATAAGTGTGTACCACTCCTGCAGAGGAGCCGAGTTTGGTTCCCTTCACCCATGTTAGGTGGATTCCAAACCTGGGGGATCCAAAGTCTCTGGCCTCTGTGGCACCTGCACTCACATGCACACACCCACATACAGATGCACATGCATTCAGAAAATTAAAAAAATACTAGAAATAAAATATTTTAAAAATAGAATTCAATTTTAAAGGAAGAAAATCTGAAATGGAAGTGGGGTTGTGAGCTCAACATGGGCCTAGATTCTCTTGGTACCCCAGGAAAGGCAGAGCCACATTCCACGGCAAATGACACCAGAACCAAACTCACAGGGCAGAGTAGGTAGGGAAACACCTCAGAACCTGGCAGGAAGTGTTGCCTCAAAGACAGGAGAATGCAAAATGGTCCGGATCTAGTCCTACTTCCTACACCTGTGGCCTTTGTAGTTTCTCCCACCATCCTGAATCTGGGCTGAGTGCTGACTTCGTCTAGCTAAAAAGATATGAGAGAGGTGAAAAGGAACACATTCAAGGTCAAGACCTTAGGAGACTCTAAGATAACAAGGGGGGTTCATAAGATGTCAACAACTAGGTAGACAACAGACTCTTATGAACAATCACCAGTCCAAATAATGATGTCATAAGAAAAACAACTGTGAGCATAGAATACTATACCCTGCTAAACTATCACTCCAGGGAAAAAAGAAAACAGAGACAATTTAAGACAACAAAAAGAGTTAACCACTCTTGAATCTTATTATAGCTACAGAATAAAACCTAAGAATGAACTCAGCAAGAAGGGTGAACCCTGAAAAAGGAATGGGATACAGAAATGGTGGTGAGTAAAGATAACCAGCAAAATTGGTTGAAATTTTTGATTAATTACTGACAGTAAAAATAGAACAATAACTACTAAAAAGTCTGTTTAGAACTTAGAACCCAAGTTCTAGGACATAGTAAGAAATACAGAGCAAATACTGGGTATCATTAGGTGTGGTTACAATGCTCATCACAAAGAGGAAAAAGGTGCCAAATATGTAAAAATCTTAATAGAAAAAAACCATAATTTAGAATGTTCATTAACAGTTTAAGGATGTCACCAAATCAACATAGGGAAAAGAGAGGAATGGCACAAGGAATGCCCAAAATAAAGAAGTAGAAATATGTCAGGAACTACAATAAATATAATCCAATTAAGGCCATCTATGAAAAGGCAGGCTCACAGAGAAAAATGAGCCAGACTGCAGAAAATCAGATATAGTATGGTGTTTGTTTACTACTTCAAAAATACAGTGTATTGTTTATTGGTACAGGCAGGCATCTGTAGTAAGATATAAAAATAGAGATAAGGAAAATGTAGGTGACATCCAACTAGCTGCTGTGGCTGCAGAGAAAATGGACTGCCAAGGCAGGGAGAGAAGGTAGAAGGCAGCTCTTCCTTCTGCACAATTAGTTCTCCGAAAAATACGATCTGGAGGGGAAATATCCCCATTCTTCAAATCAGACTTGCAGGTTTAAGCAGTATGCTATCATAATGAGCCTTGACAGGGACAGTATGCTTGAAATGCATTGTCACATATGTTAAGGCTGGAAGGAAAAACAAAAAACACCCACAGGCACAAAAGCACACTTAGGGTGTCTCTTGTAATAGAGACCATGACATTTCCAGGTAACAGTCCATCGTTGAGGAAAGTCAGGAACCTGGA
Organism: Mus caroli; assembly: GCF_978045245.1. NCBI lineage: Eukaryota > Metazoa > Chordata > Mammalia > Rodentia > Muridae > Mus > Mus caroli. Next base: position 107,805,511 of record NW_028227261.1, on the reverse strand, counting down.
GGCAGGAACTGAAGCAGAGGCCATGGACAAACACTGCTTACTGGCTTGCTCTCTATGGCATGCTCAGCCTGCTTTCTTACTCAGGAAACCTGCCCAAGGGGTGTCACTATCCATAGTGACCTAGTTCCTCCAGCATAGATCAAAATTCACTACAGGCTTGCCTACAGACCAGTCCAGGGTGCATTGTTTCAGCTGAGGTTCCCTCTTGTGAAAGGACTTTTCGCTGATGTTAAGTTGACACAAGGCAGAAAGCCAGCACAAGGAGAGAGGGATCTACGCTGATGCTTTGACACCTTGGAGCCTCTCTGACCCTGGATGACCCTTCCCAGAGTGGCCTATTTCTTGAGGTAACCAGCAACTTTTCTGTGAGACTTTTATGAAAAAGAACTGATCCACAGCCCAGGTTAGGCGCTGTCTCATTTACTGGGCCCATTCTTTGGCCACCACTCACCTATCTGCCTTAGTTACTTTTCTGTTGCTACAATGAAATACCCTAACAAAAACAACTTAAGGAACAAATGATTTATTTTGGCTCACGGTTTGAGGGTCCAGTCCATTATGGTAGGGAAGCCATGGAAGCAAGAGCCTGAAGGCCACACTGTGTCCACAGTCAGGAAACAGTGCTTCACCTGCTGTCTCGCTTTCATACAGTCTAAGATCTAAGCCTAGGGAATGATGCTGCCCACAGTGGGCACATCTTCCCATCTTGATTAACCTAACCAGGGTAATCCCCTATGGGCATTCCCAGAGATCCATCTCCAAAGTCATCGTAGATATCATCAAGTTGACAATTAAGATTAAATATCACAGTGTCAGACACACAGAAATCTAAGACATTACAGGGTCTATTTCACACATGCGGAAGCTGTGTCTCCTAAGAAACAAGTTACTCCCACAGATACTTATGAACCTGAAGCCATGGCCTGCCCTCTCCACCCCTAGGGATTCATGAAGGCCTTATGAGGCTGCTGTAGACATCTGGAATGTTCCACATACTCAAGACCTGGTCCCCAACCTCAGTGCTTTAGGAAGATAGTAGAACCTTTAGGAGGTGAGGCATCATGGGAAAAATGAGTTCATGGGTGTGTGTCCTAGAAGGCAATGCTGGATCTGATGTTTTTTGTTTTTTGTTTTTTTTTTTATTCCCCCTCTCCCCCTTTTTTTTCTGCTTCCAGGCCACCATGTGCTCCCACAGTGTGCTACCCCAGGCCCAAAGCGGTAGAGCCAAGCAAGCAAGAGCTGAAAGTATGCACTAAAATAAACCTTCCCCTCCTCCCCCTATGTCTGTCTGTCTGTATGTGTGTGTATATGTGCTTATGTGCATATGGAGGCCTGTGTATGTGCACATACATGCAGAGACTTGTGTGGTGTGCATATGGAGAAATGTGTATGTGAACATGCATATAGAGACCTCTGTGTATATGTGTGTGTTTATGTGTGCATGTGGAGATTGTATGTGTATGAACACATGCATATAGAGACCTTTGTGTGTTTGTGTGTGTGTGTGTGCACATGCATGCAGAGACTTGTGTGTGTTTGTGTATACATGTAGAGATATGTGTGTGTACACATGCATGTGGAGGTGTGTGTGTGTGTGTGTATGTGTGTGTGTTTGTGTGTATGTGTGTGTGTGCTTGCTCATGCAGGTACATATGGAAGTTGAAGACTGACCTCATGATGTCTTTCTTTGGTCACCTCTCCTCCTTAATTTTTTATATTGGGGTATCTCACCGAACCCGAAGCTTGCTGCTTCAGCTTGACTGGCTGAGCAAGGCGCCTCCTGGACCCGGCCGTCTCTGTCCCAGCCCAGCCCTGATATCACAGGCACACACTGCCATATCAGACTCTAACAGAGTCTATGAATACAAACTCAAATTCTCATGCCTGTGCTTCCAGCTCTTTCTCCACTGAGCCATCTGTGTGGGAACTCCCACTTTTTAAACACACATTCTGGGGAATTGAACTCTGGTTCTCGTGCTGCAAGGTGAGCACAGCACAGACTAAGCTATTACCCCAGGCGGACCTTCCTCCTCTTCACTGGATGCCCTCAGGAACTTGTCACAGTGACAGGAAGCTAAGGATGACAAAGGCACGGGCTCTGGAGTCTACTCGGCCTTAAAAGTCTTTAGACCTTCGCTCCGTGTCTTCTCCCTCTCCTGCCACGGTGCTTCTTCTCAGCGACCCACGCCAAGGCCTAGCTTCAAGCCCGGCTCTCCAATGCACCCAGATGCACCCAGACCCTGTCCCCACCCCTATCAGCTTTGGATTGACACCCATGCCTGGCCCTGAACTCCTCTCATCCTTGCCAAGGCTGACCTTCAGCCAGCAGCCCCATCGAGGTCCAGGGGAGAGCCTGACCCACAAACTACAAGGGGAACAGATATAACGGGGTCGGTTCATATCAGAGACTCATAACTCTAAACCAGGACCTGGGTGCTGAGAGGACACTAGGCAGAGCTGTGTCGCACAGCTGGGGCCCGATGACCCCTCCACTACATTTGCTCAGAGATCAGCAAGCTCCTGGGCAGGCTCTGGGTAAGTGAGGGAGTCACGGTGTGGACGTGCCATGTTTTCCATATCCCAGCAGAGTGGCTGGTGTTAGTTAAGGACATAGGCATTCTCAACTTTCTCACCAGCAGGATGCAGGGCTGGGTATCAACAACCCCTTGGACAGTGTGTCTCCCTCCTAAACCTACACCTCCAGTCCCAACCAGCCACTGGGAGCCTGACTTCTTCGCTGGCCCCAATGGTGCCAGTGGCCTTTAAACAGCTTCACTGCACAGACCCTCTTCATGAGAGATGCCCTAGAGTTTGCTAGACACATGTGTCTGAATGCTTAAATGGTGCTGCAAGCCAAAACCATACTGGCAACAACGGGACCACAGAGACCCAGGGAAGCACAGTTGCTGTTCTGGAAGGAGAGACCGAGTTTCAAGAGCAAGGTGCTCAGCGAAGCAAAGTGGACAAGGGGTGGAAGGCATTGGGAGGAGGAGGGTTCCCCGATACAGTATAGGAGAGCTGGTGACAGGGGTAAGGATGGGGCCTTGTGAACCAGGATAAGGCTCACAGAGAGGACTCAGAGCTGCTTGGAGTTCTGGATCTGGCCTAGACCTGGATTGGGCTGCTGGATGAGGGTCCACCTAGGCTTCTGGCTAAAGGTTAGCCTCCACAAGGATTTGTGTGTGTGTGTGTGTGTGTGTGTGTGTGTGTGTGTGTGTGTGTGTGTCAAGGACCAGGCTCAGATGTCAAACCAAAGCTGGCAAGCATGAGGTCTGGGTACAGTGTTAGAAGTATATCAGATTTGAAACCAGGCTGAGTGACCTTAAATGTCATCCCTTAGCAGTCTGAGCCTCTGTTTTCTTGTCTAAAACTTGAAGAATATCTGTTCAATTGGGCTGTATATTAGAGTTAGAACAAAAGATACATCAAAGAGTAGACTGGCCATGAAGGAATGCTCAAAAGGACAGTTGCTACTTATGTCCTTACCATTAAAAAACAAAACAAAAAAAGTGACTTCTGCCTTTGTCTATCAGAGATCTGTGTCCCCAAGGCAGTCACCCTAGCTAATTACTATAGATCTAGGCTCTGGTCTCTGGCATTAAAAAGGACCTCTACCTTTATTACCCAAGATCCCTCCAAGTTTAATAGCTGGGGCCTCAGAATAGGAGCTACTTGTGGGTAATGACTGGGTTTCCAGCCTTTCTACTGCAGTCTTGACTTGGAGAGAGGTAGATCACAGTCATTGGGGGCCGTGTGCAGTATTTAATTAAGCAGACAAAAGCGCATTTTGGGAAAACATGGCATCTTGAAGCCATGGCAAAAGACTCTTCCTTCTAAGGGACCCCACACCCACCTCCCACACAGCCTGGCTGTCTGCTGAATACAGCCCCACCTCACTGGTGACATGGTGGATGGGCAAGCCCTTGCTCTCCGCACTGTGTTCCTTGGATCTTGAATTTGACGCGTGAGAGCACGGGAGGAAAGGGCAGTACCCAGTTGGGCCCCTGGCTCTGACCCCAGGCTCGTCCGTCCTCTACAGATATGGTTTCCTGTTTCATAAAGTAAGAGTCTGGTTATTTTTAAATGAAAATATTAGCTAGACTCTGTGCCACAGAAGCGAGGTGTGTGAGCTGCCGACGAAGGGCCCGTAGAACATAACAGAAGATCTGAACAGTAGACCTGAGCCCAACAGAGACGTCAGCAGGAAACATGGTGATCTCGGGGGGTCTTGGCTAGCTCAGAAATTGTATTATTTGAATGCTGGGCTGGAAAATGCCAACATTTGCCCAAGTCAATAAACACCAAACTGATATTTCATTGGAAAGTCTGATTTTTCAATATTGATTTTTGCGAAGTCAATTTTGGTCGGAAGTGTCTTTTCAAACTGTTGCTCCTGAGGTGTCAAATGCCAACATTTATCTTTCCAGAACCTTCCTTCTTGCGAGGTCTCTGGACCACCCTACCACGTGGCTTTGGGTCCTGGAGTTCCCAGGTTTTTGCTGGCTTCTGTTCGGAGGCCCGATTATGAATGAAAAAATGCTGATGTGTGTCCTCAGGATTCTGCCTAGATTACAAAAGGGATTTTTGTGTGCATCCCCTTTGTGAGAACTTCAGGCAAAGGGTCATCACGTAGGTAAGGGAGGAGGGCTTTTTGGGGTGCCCCATGCCAGGGCCCCAGCTCACGGTTCACCTGCCGTGTGACCTTTCCAAACCATTGGTTTCTCCATGCTTTCTGTCCCCATTTTACAAATGGGGACAATATCTACTTGTAGGCAGAGTATGAGAAACAAGTAAGGGCAGGTGAGCCTGGCCCAGCACCTGTCTCACAGGTGAACATTTGCCAGGGTCCCTCTCTCCCTAAACACCAGTTTTAGTGCCGCTCTGCTGCTGGGATTTTATTGAAAAAAAAAAACAGTTAAAAAGTAGAAAGAATAGAACAATTAAAACTTACATCTGGTCTGTGGAGGCAGTGAGTGGTGTAAGAATGTTCACTGTACAAGCACAGAGACCAGAGTTCGAATTCCCAGGACCCATGTAAAAGTTAGGCTTAGCCTAGTATGTCTGTAACACTCTCAAGCCCCACACTGAGCAGTCTTACGTGAATATGTTAATACATGACTATAGTAGAAACCCCATGCACTTTCTTCTCTGACTTCTGTGTGCATATATTGATGGGCACACACCCACAGACAAATGTTCACATATACCATGTAACACACATACACGTGAACGCGCAAACACACACACACACACACATGCACACATCACACACATGCACGCATGCACTCGCACACACATACATGCACACGCACACAATAAAAGAAGTGATTTGAAACCCCTCACATACCTGCTATGTACTCAGCAATTATTAATAGTCCCCAACGCTTGCCTCCTCCCGCCCCCCACATTTGACTGCAGCAACATGGGACTGCTTCCCCTCTACTGATCTGAGCGTTAGCTCTGAAGAGCACGGTACCCTCCTCTTCACACACACCCCTTCACATACTTTGAAACAGTGAGATTATTAAAACAGAATTTAAAATAAAGACAATATCTAAATTTTCCCGATATTTTGGCACACGTATTTTATGCTTGTTGTTTAATCTCAGATTAAAAACAAAAACCCCACATTCTGTTGGGCAACCAAAGTGACCCTGGAGTTTGGAATAGTTGGGGAGGACGTTCCTCCAGGGCAAGCAGCAAAGGAAGAGCAAATGAGAACCCGGCAGCTTCAGAGGGAAAGGAGCCTTATGATTGGGCTCTGGGCCTCACACCTTCCTACACATGTTTCCATATCTTCAGTGGAAAGCTTGTGCAAGAAACCCCTGGATCCCATGATGGAGGGGGGACTGAATCAGACCATCAGACTTCAGAAATCACACGACACTCAGGTTAAATACCACCTTGCTCTGGATCTGACCCTCAGCAAACTACTTTAGTCTTCTGAGCCTCAGTTTCCTTGTCTGCAAAATGGGTGCATGGAATGAGTGCCTGCTTTCTAGGGCTTCGATTAGAGATAAATATTTTGCCCTTGGGAAAGCTGAGGCCCAGCAGCAAGCACACAGGGTGGCTGACTAAAGCTCTTGTTGTTACTCTGAGAAATCACAGACTCACAATGGCAGCTCTCATCTGCACAGCAATTATCCTGAGCGTATGAAGAGCCCTTCACAGTCAATGAAGTACTTTCTCCATTATCTCCTGGGGAAGACACAGCAGTCCAGGGAGGTGGGCCATGTGCGACAATTATCCCCACTTGAGAGAGAGGACCCTAAGGCCCAGAAAGGCTGAACAGGTTGACCGAGGTTACCAGCTGCCTAAGAGAAGTTTCCAGCTCAGATCCTGTTGCCATGGCATCTGGTGGCGTGGTTCCTCATCCGTTCCCTCCTCGATGACACTCATCTTGGTTCGTTTCGGTCCACTGAGTGTCTAGTTGAATCTGTGTCCTCCTGTATGACTGCGGGAATGAGGCTGCTTGGTCCCCCCATTGCGATGACCCCGGAGCCCTCGCGCTGCTGGGCCAAGAAGCTGCGAGCGTCCATCACTGGCCTCGTCTCCGCGAGCCTGCTAAGGCCCCCTTCAGCGCAAACTGCTCTGTCACAGGGAGCCAGACGATCCCCTGAAAAATCAGGGTCCCGTTTTCCAGGATTCATGTTTAAAATAAAAATACAAAGTCAGTGTGAAAAAACGGTTTTTCTATTTGTCATGATTTTCATTTCCTCAAACTGAAGACATATGACGCTCGGCAAAATTGATGTTTCTCTATAATAACGTGCCCACAGGCATCCGGTGCTGAGAGCTTCATGGAGGCGGGATGGGAAGAGGAAGGAGGGTCTACACACTACATCAGCCATGTTGAGAATAGGAAAGCCGTCCCCCGTTGGCTTGTGAGGAAAATGCAGCGTGTTAAAGTCAACCTACAAAATAACTGACTGCAAAGTTTTGAGGCATGAGGGATCTTCCCACATACGCAGAGTAAAAATCCCAAGTAAATAATCTCTCCCTTCTCTCTGTCTCTCCTCCCTCCTCCTCCTCCTCCTCTTCCTCCTCCTCTTCCTCCTCCTCGTGTTTAAGTAATTATGTAGACGTAGGTGTATACAGAGGTCCAAGGCTGAGTTTCGGTGTCTTCCTCAACCTCTTTCCACCTTATCTTTTGAAACAAACCCTCTCATTGATGTGGCTAGGCTGGCCAGCCGGTGTGCACCAGATCCTCTGCCCTCGCCCGACCCCAAAGCACCTGGGGTCTAGGGATCTGAATTCAGGTCCTCAGGCTTGCACAGCAGGTTCTTTGCCAGTTGGGCTAAATCTCTAGCCCCCAAGAATGTACTTTTTAGTTAATTTATTTAGTGTTGGGGGGTTCACCCCGGCACGAGGGTGGATATCAGAAGATAACCTGTGGGATCTGGTTCTCTCCTTGCCTCACGTGGCTCCAAGGAATCAAACTCGGCTTGTCCGGCTTGGTCAACCATCTTGTCTTTACCCAGTCAGCCATCTTGCCAGCCTAGCATGTTGGCAGACGCAGTCTCTGTTGGGCGTGCTGTGTGTTCTGGGGCCAGTTCTTTCTTCCTCCTATAGCTTTGTATTTCAAGCTGCATCCAGTCCACAGGCAAAAGAGGAAGCAGGAGATAGGATGAGTGCGTTCTGGGCCAGCTGTGGGCCATGATCTGGACAAGTTGTCATGGAAACCAGGAAGGTCATGATCAGCCCTGTGCCAGCCAGGCCATGGTCAGACCAGAGCACTGCTCATAAAAGTCCCACAATGCCTGCCCTAGGGAGGCAGCTCCTACTGTCATTCTGGTTCTCTCGTGTCTCAGCACACCATTAGTCCTGGCCCTATAGGTGACCCCAACAGATGTGCTCAGCCATGGATATGTCTTCTTTGGCAGGGTCTTCCCCTCTCCGCAGGCCTGGGGCTGAGTGGTCAGACCTTTCTTTGGCTTCTGGTGACTTCTGGCAGTTCTCTGTGTCCCTTGGCTTCAGTCTCAGATCCTACGGTTAAGGTGCTGTGCCCAGTGGGTCTCTGCCTCTGTGCCTCCTCTCTCTCTCTGGGGAACAGCAGCCACACAGGAGCCAGGAAATCTCTACTCCATGCCCCTCTCTTTAACTAAGCAGAGCTCCCAGGACCCTGTTCTCAAATAAGGGTGCATATTCATGCTTGGATACTGGCACATAGGACATCATCACGTGTCGTGTTTAGAGGCCACCACTCAATCTACAGGAAACACGGAGCCTGGGGGCCTTTGCATGTGTTTCCCCCCTGCCTCTAAGGCTCTTCCTCTAGATGTCCTGTGACTGCTCACTCCCTTATCACTTTTAGGTCATCACAATGTCATCTCATTGGGGGATTCTCCATCCTCCTCCACCAAACTGAACCTTCCCACTGGATGTGCCCTGTCTACAGCCCACGTCTCATCTGACTTCCTTTGTTATATTCTGCAGACGGCTGTAATTTACCTGTTTATTTGCCTGCCTGTCTCCCTCACTAGAAACAGAAAGGACTCTTTCCCAGTTCAGAGATTTTCGCCTGTCTTGTAAAATTGACCCCGCCCCCCATTCTAAGAATGAGTTCAAACAGGCTGTAAATGCTGGGAATCTTCTTGTGGGGTGGATGTGGGGTCTGATGTGGGAGCTAGACAAACAAAGCAAACCCATACAGGTTTCTGGGAAAATCATCTGAGTGTGGGGAGGGAGGAGTCGGGTGGCTGCAGGGAGGAGGGTGTCAGGCAGAGGAAGGCTGTTCCCCAGGATGGGATTCAAGAGGGTGAGAGCCTCTAAATCAGGTGGGGGACTCTAAATCCAATATGAAGTTAATGGTGGTGCTGATGGTGATAGTGATAATGGTGATAGAGATGATGGTGATGATGATGATGCTGGTGGTGATGATGATGATGGTAGTGTTTCCTGAGCACACAGGCAGCAGCCACTCCTCAAGCACTTGTTGTAACTCACTAAATCCTTGCAATCACTTGGGATATGGGACTTCTATCAGTTTCCTAATAGTAGGTTCTACCATAAACCATTCCAACTCAATGACCTAAAGCAAAGCAAGGGAGACACACAGAACCCTCGGGGAAGGACAGTACCCGCATGACACTGGTGTGCTGGGCGGTGCCATATGTCTTGGTTCCAATCCACAGAGTGTGTAACGCCCAGAGTCAATCCTCATGGGAACTTCTTTCTTGAGGGATACTGTGTGGACATAGGATCAGGGCTTGCCATGAGCGCATCACCGAGGAAGACGTTGACGATGGGGGAGGGGGTGTCTCCTTCGATCTTTCCTCTCAATTCTCCTGTGGATCAAAGCTGCTCTAATTGAGTCTTTATGACTAAAGTCTTTTAATAGTCAGAACCTAATGACTGTCTTTACAACTCTGGATGTCTGAAGTCCCACACTGGTCTCAACTGGCTACAATACAGGTGTCAGCAGTGCTGGCTCTGGAGAGAACCAGTTTTCTCTCTTTCCCCAGCTTCTAGAAGCCACAGGTAAGCCTTGCCTTGAAGGCAGCCCCTTCATCCCTTTTCACCGAACAGCGTAGCTCTGTCCTCTCTGCACTGATCTGGCCTCTGCTGTTACCATTCTTCTGGGCTCAGCCACCCAGGCTGTCAGGCGCGTGCAGCTGGTCCAGGTCCCTGTGTCTATCGTACCTGCACAGCCCCTTTCTTATTGTGTGATAGACCCACATTTCTGGAGTCAGGATGAAGCCCTCTCTGGGGGCCATTCCTCTGTCTGCCACAGTCCCCTTCTCCATCTTTAGATGGGGAACCTGGGGCACAGAGGGGTGTAGTTTCCAGGCCCTGAAAGGAATGGATGATCAGGAGACAAACACACATTGTATCTTGGAGGCCCAGTGCATCGTCACCGTGAGAGTGAGACACACATTAAGCGTGGAGATGTGCTGCCCCATCTGGCTGTGCAGCTGAAGAACACGGGGAAATAGCAGAATCTGGGGGAAGGGTGGAGATGAGGACTTAGTGGGAGGAGCCAAACTTGGTCCTAGGATACTGAGATCCCGAGGCCTGGTCTTGCCTCAGTATTTCAATCGGCCATGTACGGAACAGGCAGCAGCAGGCCCCACTCAGCCCTGCAGGTCTCAAGCCCTGTGAGTCACATAGGCTGAGCAAAGACACCTGACCCACAAGGTCCCTGATACCCGTCTAAGAACTTGGCTTCTTCTGGGATGCTGGTGTTCCGTGTTCTGCTCCAGTTCCGGGAAAAGTTGGTATATTTTGGCCGGAATTGTGGGAGAGAAAAAAACTGCAATTATCCTAATTGTTCAAATACTGTCTTCTAGCAGAAAAGAATGGAGACGTTAAACAAAAGGTGGGCGGGCGGTTGTAGCGCAGACAGAGAGAGCTGGGGTGGGAGGCACAGCAGGCAGGAAGAGAGCCGCTGGGAACAGGGAGGAAGAGGAGGCAGTGCAGGGGAGAAAGGCAGAAGCCATAGGGCAGGGAGGCTGGGCAGAGAACAAACGGCAGTTCTCCAGAGAAGCCTTTACGAAGACAGGGAAGGCAGCCATCAGGTACAGCGTCTCCCTCTCTGGAACTCAGGAGGAGCCATAGAGGAGGGGGTGTCCTGCTTTCCTTCAGGGTTTTCTGGTACGTATAATGTCGCCCCCTTCTACCATCGTTCAGCCTGATGTGAACAGTGGGAAGTCCTCTGGAAGTCAGTGACTTACAATGCAACCCAAAGAAACTCGTCAGGGATTCGAGGCCAGACTGGGATGAACCAAACCCATAGTCTGTTGGACCCGTGGTCCAGTCACAGACTGGAGGGACACTCTCCAGCCCTTTCCTAGTCCTCAGAGTGGCATGAGGAAGCCAGGATGGGCCCATTTCACAGAATAGAAGTCTGAGGGTTGAGGAGCTGCAAGGCTCGTTGACAGGCATACCACGTACAATGACCTGGATTGCACCAGGAATCCCAGTGTCTGAGCGGAGGATGTGCCTGACACAGAGAAGCTGGGGGTCTGTGGGAGACAGAGCAAGGGAGTGCTCACTGCGGATCCGGCCGAAGTGACAGTGCAGACCAAGGGCAAGGGCACAGATCAGGAAGGAACTCTGAACACATGAGGGAAAGGAGCCGGCCACAGAGGACTGTACTGTCTCGCTCTGTTCATAGGAACCATCAAGAATGGGCAAACCCAGAAAGGAGGGTGCTAGATTCCAGGGACAGAGAAATACAGCATGGTGATTGGAGGAGCATAGAATGGCTGTGGGGTCTGAGGATGGTGAAATGCAAACAGGTGATGATGATGATGATGATGATGGCGGTGATGGTGGTTGTCATGGTGGTGGTCATGGTCACACTGGTCTGTGAATAACTAGATCTACTATCTTATACTCTTGAAGCAGGTGAATTATGCGGGTATGACGGCATATGCCAACTCATGGGAACCAGAGGCAGGAGGATAACTAAATGTTTAAGGTCAGCCTAAACTCCATAGGGAGTTCCAATCTAGCCAGGGCCACACAGCATGACATTGTTCTCCAAAACAGAAGGGGGGAAAGAATACGCAGCTATAACTCAAAGGACCATTGTGACAAAATAAAGCTCTGACTTCCAGGGTTACAAAGGGTAAAGGGTCAGTGGTTAAAACCCTGCATTCCAATCTTATGGTTGCTTCTATCTGTGCAATAAGTTACCTAACTCTGTGCCTCAGTTTCCCTATCTATAGAGTTAGGTCGCATCACATGATGCACATGACAGTACTTCAAAGGCTTGCTCACTGCAAACTTCATAAGCGCTGCTGTTTCAGAGCGAGGAGAAAACCGATGGAGCGGTTGCCCCATCTCCCTGCCACCTGGATGCAGCCGCACCCATAGCTCACCTCGCGGTCACCTAAATGTTTCCTGTGTGGAGGACAGGCTTTCTCATTGCCAAACCGGCTGAGAAGTCATGGGAAACGCATGCAAAGACCCCATTCCACTCGACTTGGGAACAAGAAGGGTGATGAGAAAGCTGGAAAGACCTAGGTGTGAAGGGTCCTTTCCTGAGTAGACCCTGAGAATGTCTGGCCTCTCTACACACACCCTTGTATGATCTCATCACTGAACAGCCGAGGCCCCGTGGCTGAAAGCATGCACAACTCTGGAAGCGTAATCATTACCACTGCAGGGCTGGTTGGGAGAGGAGAGCCTAATTCTAGATGCCCACAAGCTGTTCTGAGTCCACTCTGACTCCTGGGCTTCGTCTCTGAGTAAGCTATGGAGATGGAGACCAGGCAGTGGCTGGGACCTGCCTTTCCTACCCCAAGGAGGGCTCTCCGGCTCAGCAGAGGTTGCATGTCGAGCTCAGAGGTAAGAGGCGGGGGAAACAGTCCTGTGTACCGGATACAGACATTGGCAGCTATAAATGAGGTTGAAAGGGTTAGGATAGGCACCATTCCCTGACCTCTGACTTGTTCTTCTAGTCAGTCAGGAACCTTCTGGAACAATATTCATGGGAAGTATAACGTTACAAGGGGTCAGCACCCACTCGTGAATCTCCCAGACTCATAGAGACACCTGACAACTCATGACTGACTGCACAGAAAGGCTGTCTAGGCAGGGGGTTTCTGCACCATCATTTAAAAACACCCACACCAGGGCAGGTGCACGAGATCCCGTCAAGGAGTCCGGTAGAGATTCTGACGTGGCGATCTATGGCATCCATGGCCATTTCCCCTGGTTTTATTGTCCTCTTAACCTAAGGCTCCATCAAACCACCCAGCACAGCCTCCCATTTTACCAAGGAAAAAATAGATTTCACAGATGATAAGTTCACTTGCCCAAAGTCAGACATCTATTCAAGGAAGAGCCGGGAGCCTTCAGTTGCTGTGTTCAATGGGGCCTGAAGTTGGACACTGATGGCCAGACTTCCAGCTGAAAACATCCTGTCAGGACTCTGTGTTCCCCCAAGTAAAGCCCCCAAATGCCTTCTATTACTGACTCTCTCTCTCTCTTTGTGTGTGTGTGTTTAGTGTGTGTGTACACCTGTGTGTAGGCTGCAGGTTAATCCTGGTTATCTTCCTCTATCCCACTCCCCTAACTATACCTTATTATTAGTGTACATGGCTTATGTGTATGAGACGCGGATGTGGAGATCTGAGTCAGTATCATGGAGTTGGTTCTCCCCAATACGTGGCTCAAACTCAAGTCACTAGGCTTGGCAGCAAGCACCTTCACCCACTGAGCCCTCATGCCAGCCCTCACATCCTCATTTTTTTGGGACGGTGTCTCTCACGAAAACCAACACTAACCAACTCAGCCAGCCTGGCTGGTCAGTGGGCTCCAGGTCCTCCCGTCCCTGCCTTCCAGCACTGGCGTTATAGACACACTCTCAGCTCAATGGATGCCAAGAACCCAAACTGAGCTCTTCACACTTAGACAGCAGGCTATCTACCATGGGGAGCCATCTCCCCAGGACCCAACGGAAATGGCTTTTCATCAGAAAGAGATGGGTGGTGAGTCAAATTTTAGAAGACAGTAGCTGCCGGTTGTGGTGGCACACACTGGTAGGATTTGCTGAAGGAGGCAGAGGCAGGAGGATCATGAGTTCGAGGCCATCCTGGGCTACACATTTAGAGGACAGTAGCTTTCCCTTAAATCCTATACAAGTAGCAACCAAGATAGGTTTCCTTGATAAACTGCTGTGACGTATAACAGCCCCAACAGCCCATGGCTCAGGAGCATCTCTCACCACAGACCCAACAACTGTGCTTCCAGTTTAACCCTGATATACAGACAGAGTGCCAATGCTAGGGAACTTCAAAAAGCTGGACTAAGCTTAGGCCTGCTACCTCAAACTATGGGGGTTTTGTTGTTGTTGTTGGTGGTGGTGGTAGTGTTGTTGTTGTTGTTGTTGGTGGTGGTGGTGGTGGTGGTGGTGGTGGTTTGTTTGTTTCATCCCCCATGCACTGGAGACAAACTGTCCCAACGTTGCTCTCTGAGGTTAGAGCCTTCTCAGGCACTGCCAGGGCTTTACCAGCCTCAGGGCACCGTGGGGCCAAACAGGTGGACTTGCTGTCAAGTCGCCCACCTTGAGTGGCAACACCTCTCTGTCTTTCCCTTTATATAAGAAAAGCACAGCATTTGCCTCTTCAAAGCATGTCTGTACCCCAAACCGCTGCACTTGACTTTTCTCTGGGCATCTGCACCTCGCTGTGTGCCGTGTGAGTCATCCAAGCCACGGCTGAGAAGGGAACTGGACATTTGCTCTCCATCACATCTTACAGCTGCCTCCACAAGATTTCCCTGTGACAGAGAGCAAGGTCTTGTACAACAGTGAGGGTCCCCTGCCAGCCAGTGTCTCAAGCCTGCAGGTCTCCCAGAGTCCTCGTTTGCATGCATGTATTTGAAGTGCACATCCGCATGCCTGCATGCACATCTCTGCACACATCCCCCAGAAGCTGCTGCAGTCTAACTGTACCCCACCTCAATCAAAATTAAATGTGTTACCAGACATGAAGCAGTGTATCTCAGAGATAAGAGTAAAATGTTCAAGATCTCAGATAGTAAGAAAACAGGCCTGGTAAAGGGAGGGTAATCCGGTCCACATAGCCATCAACACTAAGGTTATCTAAGCAAACGCTAATGAGTCCAGGAGAGAATTTGCTGCTATTTAATGTGTATACATTTTAAAAGATGATTCAAATTCCTTTCCTTTTGTTTTTTATAAATAAAAGGTATTCAGGTTTGTGCTATTATTTTAATATGATAATGATTGTCAAGAAAAGACCAGAAATGATCAGATGGTGTTTAAACTGTTTTCTCATTCTTATTTATACTTAAGTCGATGACAAACATTTAGCCTAAGTGAGAGCACTGCTGATGTGTTACAAGCGCTTGTCTTCCCCCCAGGATGCAAGGCTGGACAGCGGACCCAAAAGGAGTCTCCTGCCCACGCTGAGCCTCTCCAGTGAGCTCTGGGGCCACAGCTTTAGCTGGGTACAGCCCCACAGAGGCCCTTCCAGGGCCTCCTCCAAATTTCAGACAAACTCTGGATTCGACTGGGATCACCCTCCCACTGCATGGGAGCCCTGCTGCATGGGAGATGGGTGCATTATTCTAGCCAATCATGTGTCAGACCATTTCCCCTCACTGTGATTGGTTTAAAAATAAGTCAATGAAAATATACAATTCCCTAAACACAGTAAGAAAATGTGGGCAATGAACTATATACAATTGGAGCCATTTAAAGAGGGCCGTGTGACAAGTGGGTCTAGATATTTGCCTTCCTGCGGTCCTTCACCCATCCAGAACACACAGACACACACACACACACAACTGCATGATATAAATATATTCATTTGTTAATATAAATGCAAAATATGTTTTACTACTGCATTGGCATAAAAATTAATATATTACTATTATATAGCAAAGCGTTTTCCAGCCTACAAACTCTTTTCTTACTTTAAAATGCATTAAAACATTTTTGTGGCCCATGGACAGGTTAGCCTCTTGTTGACCTGAGTCCTATCTTTCCTCTGGACTAGTCATCAATGGGCCATGAATCTGATGGTTTCTGCTGCTCTGAGAGGCACTCCTGTGACTGGCAGGCAGGGCCTCCAGTCTCCTCTGGAGCTGTAGCCACCCAGGAGCAGCCGTCACAGAAGCTGATGAGCCCAAAGCTGCATTCAGCCAGACTTTAGCTTTCATTCCCGTTCCATTTCATTCCTTCTGGGTCTGAATTGTGAGTGAAGATAACATCACTTCACAGACAGGACGGCTTGATGCGAGCTGTGCCTGGCACTGAGAGAACCCAAAGGTGCCTGTTAAGGCCAATCAGCCTTTTGGCAACACAGAGGTGTGGTGTGGATCCCTAGCAACAGGCAAATATGGCGGTACAGGAGCTAAAGCAGGGGCACACAGGCCACTGGGGCAGGGGCAGACTCAATCTTCCTTCCTTATCAAGCTTGCTTTCTTTGGTTCATCAGCGAGGTCCAAGAAACAATGCAAACACAGTCAGCCAAAACCGAAGAGAAGCGCATGCAGGCCTGCGTGCGTGCGTGCGTGCGTGCGTGCGTGCGTGCGTGTGTGTGTGTGTGTGTGTGTGCGCGCGCGCGCGCGCGCACATGCCTGCTTCCGTGTGTAGGCTGTCGGAAGCTGTGTGTGTGTGTGTGTGTGTGTGTGTGTGTGTGTGTGTGTGTGTGAGCGCGCGCACGTGCCTGCTTCCGTGTGTAGGCTGTCCGGAGCTGGGCAATAAGGCAGTAAAGACTAGACCAAGGGAAGGAAGCTGTCTGGGAAGCAGGTTTCTGGTCTTAGCCCAGGTTTAGGACTGGACTCTGGCCCCCTGGGAAGTGTTTTAACCCCTCTTGGGCCTGAAGTCTTTGTAAATTGAAAAAAAAATGTCTTTAAGGAAAACTGGACAAAATTACTTTTAAATGTCTTGCTTAATCCCTTTAAGCCACAGAACTGCAATGCCCAGCAAGAGTTTACTAGCTAGACATGATTGCTGTTTAAACTGAGGAGAGTTCAATTTTGTTAATAAAAAAAAATCCTTTTCTGGGTTACACTAGGCCCCTCTCAAGTCTCCATCAACCACACACGACTATGCCGTCTTAGCGCTTAGTGAGACACAGTTTCATCCACACAGGCTGTCCCACTCTGCAGATCCGACCCTCTTTATCTTATTTAGACATCTTAATCTAAAAACTATCCCTACGGCCATCAGGTCAGACTGAGTGGATTCTCAGTTCATTATCACCTATGAGCTTTAGTGTTGTGTCTTTTCATTTATTTTATTTTATTTATTTATTTTTACTTATTCACTTTACATCCCACTCACTGCCCCCTCCCAGTCACCCCTCCCACAATTCTTCCCCCCTCAGCCCTCGCCTTCTCCTCTGGGTGGGCGGGGATCCTCTGGGTATCCCTCCACCCTGGCACATCAAGTCTTTGCTAGGCTAGGCTCTTTCTCCCCCTCTGAGGCCAGACAAGGCAGCCCAGCTAGATGAACATATCCCACGTACAGGCAACAGCTTTTGGGATAGTGCCCACTCCAGTTGTTCAGGACCCACATGAAGACCAAGCTGCACATCTGCTACATATGTGTGGGGAGGCCTAGGTCCCGCTCATGTGTGCTCTTTGGTTGGTGGTTCAGTCTCTGAGAGCCCCAAGGGTCCAAGTTAGTTGACTCTGTTGGTCTTCCTGTAGAGTCCCATCCCCTTTGGGACCCACAGTCTTTCCTCCTGTTCTTCAAGAAGAGTCCCCAAGCTCCATCCGCTGTTTGACTGTGGGTGAGTAGAGCCTCTCAGAATACAACAAACTCTTGTCACTTTTAATATTCTTTCTTTGTAGTGTTGGATCTATTAAGATACCTAAGGAAAATGGCGGAGCAGAGTCTGGGAATCTGGACATGGCTTGATTGGTTAAGTTCTTGCCTCACATAGAGCATGAATTTGGATACCCAGACATAGTAACTTGTGTATGTAATCACAGTGCTCCCACCTAGACATGGGGGGAGGCTGAGGCAGGAGGGGCTGTGCAGGCATAAGGGACAGAGGGACAGCCAGCTGGGCATATGCAGTGAAAAAGAACAGAGAGACTGTCTCAGGCAAGGTGGAAGATGAGAGCCAACACCTGAGGAAATCACAACTCCACAAGCATGCATGCATGTACACACACATGTGTATGTACACACACACATGTACATGCACACATGCACACACACACACACACACACACACATTACATTTGTGAGGTAGAGAGATAACTGTTAAGAACAGCTAGCAATCTTCCAGGAGACCCGAGTTCAGTCTCCAGAATCCACACTGACTGGTACAAACACACACACACACACACACACACACACACACACACACACACAGATTTATGTAATCATCCCAACACCCATGCTTTCAAAATGATTTTAGTCAATCCAGGTTCAGCCCTGACTGTGGACCCCTTGGGAGGACAGTTGGCTCCCTCAGTCTATCTGTCCTGCTCTCCCAGATGAGGTTGAACATGCTATCCTGTAAGGTTGCTCTTAGGATCATGGTCTCGAATGCAGACACTCACCTTAATACTGCCTGAGCACCCACTGTGTGCTTCCTGTCATTTATTCCCCATAGTGAGGATACAAGCAATTGGGGAACAGACAGCGACCCCTGTCTTTAGAAAACTCAGCCTCTGAAAGAAGTTAGCTAACAAGTTTATTAATACTGATAACACTACCCATAGCCAGGACAACGCTACAGTTCATAGTTGCCATCAACGGAACCCAGCCATCTTTTGGTTACCAAAAACATATTTCGATTTAAAAATAGTTGTATTCTCTAACTCATCTAACTCCCTTCCTAAGATGGATCTCAATTACAGTTCTTGAAGCTGCGGTGCAGTGCAGGGTTACATCATCACACCAAAGACTTCCTATGACATTTGAATCTAATTCAAGAAAAAAAGATCTGATTTCAGCAGCTTTTAGTCCAGACTTTAGAAAAATTAATTATGCATGCATTCAAGTTGCAATGAGCAAACTTGATAATTTAGGCAGTTTAGCAATTGGGTTGAAATTGTATCGCTAATTTAAAGTCCTCTGCACCACTGGCTTCAGATACAAGGTTATGAAGCAGAATTAGCCTGGACCAGAACAGTGACTCAGCATGAGCAGTCCCGGCTGCCTTGACTGACTTTTAGGAACAGAGAAGAGAAGGCTCCTAGCTGAGCCCAGATGGCGATCACTAGGATGCACCAGGGCTGCAAGTGAGCCTGCCTGAGCATAATGCCTTAGCCATTTCTGCCCCCAACCCAACAAAAGACACAGTGCCCTCTTCACAACCCTGGGAGAAGAATCACAATAAATGAAGCTTTGGGGCTTTAGGGACCTTTCTTAGCCTCTCTCAGGTTCCTTATCTGCAAAGCAAATGTGGCCACAGTACCTTCCCAGTATCTGGGAAGTTGAGTTAAAATATGTCAAGTGTCTGGTACACAGAAAGTGCTCAATAAATGCAGCTTCTTGGCATATTTGATGTGGTGGTTTTCATATGTGACACAAACCCTTGGTAGCTTTTCTCCTTGACAAGAGAGGCCATGATAAGGTCCATTGGCTTTGAGTGCCCCAGCCTAGCCTGCCTATGTTCTGCCTGGAATTCCAATCCAAGGAGCTCTAGGTATAACAAAATGGTTGTTGGTTTCTGTCATTAAGTTTGGAATGGCTTGTTACATACAGTCAGTGCCTGGAGCACTCAGCAAGTGCACTCATCCCTTCTACACTCCTTGGGCCTTCTTTGAGCAAGTCAATGCAATGGGTACAAAGGGAGCCTCGAGAGTGCCTTCCTATTTATTATATCTGTGCCAGCACATGGCTATAAACAGCAGTGTGTCTGTGGGCGCAGGAAGGGCCCAGCTTGCTCTGCTCTTCTACCCAGGCTGTCAATACCCCAGTCACTGGCAGTTTTGAGCTGCCCATGCAAAGCAAACTGGCTTGAGACACTCCCAAGAACTCTAGGAAGCCAGTATGAGCTGACTTCAGAGCATCACAGAAAACCACATTCTAGGTAAGAAACTTGCTAAGAAAGATGTATCATGCATAGCTCTGGGTGGGGAGGCGATGGTGACTATTTAAGTCCCGAACTCCCAATGATCTTCTCCGGAAAATAAGGGACAACAATAACATAGCACACAGCCTGGACGTAACAAGGCTTCCAGAGCTGCCGATAGCCTCCAGTGACGGACCCAGGAGAGCGGAGTAACTTGAGGGCAGGCACCGTTTGTTGGGAACATCATGGAGACAGGAGGAGCTGATGACTTGGTGGAGGTGAAGCCCATCCCAGATCACCTTGGACTGAGGCGGTGCAAGACTACCCCAAGTAAGAAAGCAGTGAAGGCAGAGAGCTTGCCTCAGGCTTGTGTTTGATGGGAGAGAGATGGGAGCCAGGCCTGGATACCTGATGCTGAGACAGAGGGCAGAGTGGGCTGAGTGAATGGGGACGCCCACAGCGAAGGGTGGAAGAAACAGTCAGGCAATCTACTGTATAGAACGGAAGACTGAAGAGTTAAAGGTACGCAGCCCCTTTCCCTGGAAGACAGGACGAGTCTCCCCGGAGCTCAGCGTTCCATCTGAAGCATGAGGTTGTGTCCTGTGTCCAGGTCTGCCTTTTTATGACTCACATTATAAATAGTGTCATGTCGCTTAAGAGGGCATCCAAGGTCCCTCTGAACAGGCTCTCTGCTGTGTCTGTTTGGGTTCCCCTCTAAGCAGAGCAAGCTCGAGGGCATGGAGGTGACCCCAGGGCACAGGCCCAAAGCAGCAGGGAGCACAAGTGGGTGGTGGAGCAGCTCACTGCTGTGGGAGAGGGAGGAACAGCCTAGAATGCTTCTCCAAGTGGTCCCTGGGAGGATGAGAGGCCGAGGTGCCATCATCCTCAGCTTAGTCCAGACAGGCAAGGAGATAAAAAAAAAAAAAGGCAAACGAAGCCATGAGCCTAGGAGAGAAGGTGAGGGGAGACCAGGCTGGAGAGGATGGCTACAGTAAGATTCAGTGGGGGGCAGGGGGAGGGTAGTGTAGCTCCAGAGTGCTCAGCCAGGTAGGTGGGAGCCTCCTTTAGAGGATTCCTCCCCACCCACCCAGCAACAGGCATGCTTTTGTGTCCAGTTCTGCTCAGTACTAGATGGGAGCTGCCCACCGGTAGGAAGGAAGGTCAGTGGTGACAGACTTCTTTGGTCTCCCATAAACCATAAACCGTGCACAGCTAGCCTCGAGCCAGAGGCCTAACCGAAAGTCCTTAAGCAGGGACACTCACAGTGCAGAAGCTACATCCAATCTCCAGAGGAACTTAGGGCATATGCAGTGAGGCAGAAGACACCAGCTCCTCTCTGTTACAGGTCCAGTGTAGAATGAGCCCCACAAGCTCCTGCTCTGAGCACTTGGCCGTGGATCTGTTTAAAGGGTTTGTGAAGCCTTTGGAAGAGGGTGAGACCACCAGAGGCTGAACTTTGAGGACTGGAGTCCAGTCCTATCTCTGGTTTTGTTCTTTGCTTCTCGGTCCGGCCACTCCCTTAGGAACTAGGCTATAGGTTCCTGCCTCCATGAGTTCTACCATGCCTTCTCCACTGAAGGTGAAACCATGGGCAAAAATAAGTATTTTCCCTCTCAAGTTGCTTCTTCCGGGTATTTTGTCACAGCAATGAGAAAAGTAACAAACACGACGCCTCATCGTATCCTCCATGATAGGTCCGAGTAGAACATCATCTAGCACACTGCAATCTCAGTATGTGAGGAGCCGTGACCAAGACAAATCCAGAACTTTCCCAGGCACAGTGTTAGACTATGAGCCTACTGCCCTGATGATGTGAATTCACGCCTGTGGGAAACTCAGAACATGGCTTTATTTTGTAAATAGAGTAGTGACAGCATCAGTTATGGATCCTTAGATAAGCCCTAAATTCTATGACTAGAGTCCCTATAAGAATAGACTAATGCACTGACGTGAAATGCAGGTCCTGTGAAGACAGGGGCAGAGGCCAGAGTGGTGGAGCCGCATGCCAAGACACACCAGCAGTCCCAGGGAGCTAAAATAAAGCCAGGAAGGATCCTCGCTAGAGGTGTCAGAGTGGGAAGAACCAGGCTGGTTTATTGCATACTTCAAGTTTACAAACCGCAAGTACATTTCATCACTTCAGACCACCCAGAGTGCAGTGCAGTGGTTTGCCGGAGTAGTCTCGAAAGCTAATGGATTATTCTATGCTCGTGGAAATGGATAGATTGTTCTATACCCATTGAAAGTGTAGACCAGGCTGGCAGGAGGAAGGCGCCACCCCAATCAGCAAGAGTAGGGTGGCTCTGGAATGGGACCCCAGGGGACTGACTCCACTTCACCTCCAACACAGATGAGACCTTGCTGTGGGCTTATTCAGTTTCCACTTGTATGCCACTACTGCAGGGCGGGGGGTGGGGGGCTTACTACCCCCGGGAGACACAGGGGTTGTTCCAGGCAGCTGAGAAAGCCCAAGTCCTTCCCGTACTGACGGGAAATAACAGCTTCCAGCTTTCTTTTCTGGGTCCTGGCCTGCTCATTGATAGGCCATCTTCTACTAAATCTTCCCACAAGCTACTTGGCCCCAGTTCCTTTAAGGGGTAATGTAACTTACTCGAAATCCAACAATGAAAGGGAAATATGCAAATCATCTTATCAGCTGTACTCCATAAAGACAATCTTCCCCTGATTAGCATACTGCTCCGGCTCTATTTTCATCTGGGATTCACAAAACTGGCACACCCAGAGCTTCTAGCAACCACAGGGCATCTAGGGACAGCCGCTAAGGCTGAGCGGGCATGACAGGCCCAGGTCCCAGAAACAGTGGTCTCTTGGTCATAACAGAGGGCTAGGAAGTGACATCTAGACTCAAGAAGTCAGGTTGGCCATGGGAGTGGGCTGGGGGGCGGGGGGGAGGGATGTCAAGTAGCAACTGGAGAAAGGATGACAGTAATTGCCATCAAGGGACTCCGGATCAACATTGAGAGTGCTAGAGCCAGAAATGTCACCTAGGGCTCAGCATGACTCAATTAAAACTGTCTCACTGTGGCTTAAACAAAGAAAGACACAAGCAGAGAGAAGGCCTCCTGCTGAGCAATCAGGGCAGGCTTCCAGAAGGAGGTTCAGGGAGTGTGAGAAGGGGCTCTGTCAGTTAAACCAAGGCATGAGGACAAGACTGTGGACAAGGGGCATGTGCCTGTCAGAAGAATGCAAGATGGCAGGCTCCTGTCTTTGTTGAGTGCTTACCCCCATTAAACTGCGTTTCCAGTGGTTTCCAGGCTTGCGTTGAGCACAAGAAGTGACCTAGAATCCTCTCAGCATTCAGTGCCCAGCCTTGTAATCCCAGAGCCCTGTGCCCCAGATTTCCAGCCCATTCTCCCCGACTCTGATTTGTATCTCCACAAACGGAGTCCAGGTTTCTGTTGAAGCGACATGTTTCTGCCGTGGTTTCGAGGCTGGGGTGAAGTCTGAACTTCACCTGGAAGCCATCCTGGTACTCCCCTTCCTCCATCATAGAGAATGGTGTGGGGAGACTAGGCAACACATTAGGTTATGCTGGAAATATTGGCAATTTCAGTTCATCTGGAGGACGCACCTGGGAAAGAAACCAGTTTCCAGTCTCCATCAACGGACTTCGAGAGAATGAAAGGCGGAGGTCTTCTCGGCAATTACTTGCATGGGTGGGGCAGTGGCTTTGGAGAGTCACTGATCCTCAGAGCCTGCCCATACCTTACAAAGAAAGGTGTCCTTGATGGTTTCAGGGCCTCCACAGGGTTCAGCCCTGAGACATACCAGATAGGTACTCCTGCCCTTCCTGCCCTTACAGCAGTGACAAGGGTTGGGGGAGGATCTGAGATGCAAACATGGATTTTAGAAGGCAAAAAAAAAAAAAAAAAAATTCCAGGGCTACGGCTGTTTGCTGAGCTGCTAGAGTTCTGGTCCCAGCAAGTCCTGGGTTCGATCCCCATTTCTGCATAAATTGGGCACATGGTGTATACCTGGAATGCCAACACTCAAGAGTTCAAGGTCATCTCGGCATTCCCCTCTCCAACACCCCCCATCACTGAGGCAGGCTCCTGCTCTTCCACAGCCATTCCTGTACCCCCTCTACTCCCACTAGGGCAGGCCCTGGGTCCTGTATTCGAGTCCTCGTTCCAGAAGAATCAATGGTAACTCCTGAGCTGCTAAGGTGTATGCGTCACCACTGCAGCCTGGGCAGTAGCAGTGAGAATGAGCTGGAAGCCCTGAACCAAGGGAGATCTTAAAACGGAGTCCTCCTACCTGGCTCCATGCCACGATCAGGACAGAAGCAAGCCACATGAGGCTGCTGCTGCAAGCGCGAGCATCCCGACAGGTGCAAAAGTCATCTAAAGAGAGTCACCCCTTACAGGAGACCACAAGGCTCTGGAATTCCAACAGGATCTTCTACTGGGAGGAGGAAGAGGCTGATGACTAGTGCCAGCCAGGTGGGGAATCTGTCCAGGGGAAGGGGACCTCAATCACTTTGGACTGCATTTCCAGCTCCTTTGGGAGACAGGAGCTGAGGTAATGACAGGCCAATGACGGGCAGAACCATGTCCTGACCAGAGCTCCCAGTTCTGCACACCTGTTGCCCTCTATCTAAACCTAAACTTCATGTCAGTGCTGTTTAGAGAGATGACTTGAAGGGACTCTCTGAACCCCATTACCTGGCTCTCTTCCCAGTGTGGCCATGGTGAATTTCTCCTTTCTCTCATTTTTTTTTTTGTATTACCTGTGTCTTTAATTGAGGTCATGCAGCCACGCTCAGTCTGTTAATGCTGCCAGGGCTAAGGCTCTGGCCCTAAAATCCTGAACAATTCTAGGAGGTTGGTACTGCCCTGGAAATGGACTTCAGAGACCCAGCTAAACCCTTCCCTGGGGGAGGGGCACACTTCCAGTGACACACTTTCCTACAAACACAACTTAATTAGCCTGGCATAAATTTCAGCCTCGTATACCATCCTTGCTTTCACACATGTCTAGGAAGAGAGAGAAAAACATCCCCCTAGGAGAGCCTCATAGGAGGAATCAAGAAATCCTGGCTTCTGGGTGAGCGAGACAGCTCAGCTGGTAAAGGAACTGTCAGGCCCAGTGACCTAAACTCCATGGTAGAAGGAGAGCATCTATCACACCTAAAGCAACCCACAAACCTAAAGCAAATAAATACGAGACAAAAAATAATATTTTCAATTCTGTTTATTTAAAATAGAAGGAAGGAAAAGCCTGGCTTCCCACGCTGGGTTTGAGGAGGGCCTTGCCCTTGTTCTTGCCCCTCCCCCTACAACCTTCCTAGAGATGCATCCCTGGTGGGACCACTGCCAGATCCCAGGGTCCCTGTCGTCCCTTCCAACCAGCTTGGCTTTGGAGGCTGCAGGTCGTGCCCTGCTCAGTCTGGGGATACACTTCCTGCCACAGACTTTCTTCCTTCTGGTCAGAAAGAGACACCAGGGTAGTAGGTGGCCAGGTATTCTCCATCTCTGGAAATGGCTCTGCTCCATCCCTAGTAGTCACCCTCGTTTGCCTTTAAGGGAGAGCCTTGATTAAATTCTACTCCTTTAGACCTTTAAGACCACCAAGCTGGACCTGGTGGTCAGCTGGGTAACCTCAGCTACTCAAGGGACTAAGGCAAGAGGGTATTAAGTCTAAGGCATCTTAGCCAGATCCTGCCTGAATAAAATCACCACAGCTAGGAATGGGCTGAGTGGTGAGCAACTTGCCTAGCATCACTGAAGCCATGGGTCCTGTCCTCAGTGCCAAGAAAAGATGACTTCCATTTTTAAGTTGGGGGTCTCTGAAAAGCCAGCCCCTCTCCTCCCACTCCCTCCTCCTTCTCCCCCCCCCCCCCGTGAGTTAAGCAATATGATAGTAATTAATGTTCTCAAAACAACAACGAGTGCCCTTGTTAAGGGAGGGCCATATCCACCCTTGAGCCTGCTGCCTCTGCTGAGTTGAACTTCATCTCAAACCATGAGTGCCCTGGACTTGCCCAGCTGTCCACACTGGGCTGCAGCCAATGGGAATGCAGAGGGAAACTTCTGGAAGCATAAAGAGGTGTGCTACCATCACTTCCTCCCCACTCTGAGGGAAGTGATTCCTGTCCCCTTCCTGTCCAGCAGAACCTGCCACTCTCTGAGTGATATTGTGTCACCCAGCACAGGCCAGATATTGGGCTTATACAGCGAGAATCAGAAAACTTCCCCAGGTAGACAAAAGTTGCTTTAGGCTAAGGGGGAAAGAGCCTGGGGGAGCAGAAGCACAAAAGAGGCTTTACACAAGAGTTCTTGACTGAGGCTCAGTCTGATCCAGCAAGGTGGAAGAACCCCACGGAAGCTCAGGGAAACGGAGGAAGTCAGCAGGGTGTCTGGGGAAACAAGATCGGGAGGTCTGGAGTGCAGGATTCCAAGTAAGACTTAACAGACTGAGCTTCGTGGAGCATCTAAGTTTCCTCAGTCAGCTCATCTGCAAAGTGGGAACAATAAGCCCCTCCCCATCCTCACTCACAGCTTAGATAGAGTAAACAAAGATCCTAGCGTCCGTCCGCTTCTCCTCCCCATACACACACCCCAGTTGAGTTGAAGACAGGACTGGAGACTGGAGACTGCCTTAACAAACACCATCACTCCATGGTCACATACAGAGGTCATGCTCATCTCAGCGGGCAGGTTGGGGGCAGGGAATGGAGCCTGTGGACCAATGAACGAAACGGCAGTTTCTGTTATTGTTATCCAGTGGGCATAAAGAAGCTAGTGCATGTTTGCCACAGCAGCCGCTGCGATGGTTCTGAGAATATGTTCTGCCTTCGAAGTTGGAGCTCCCTTTAGGGAGTTGTCTACGAGAAGGCAGGGCCACTGAATACTCTGCCCAGACTGCAGCAGTAAGTAGGTCGATGGGCTGGGGGGACTCAGAACGGCCTCACCCAGGGGAGGACCAGGGCACTTGGAGGAGTCGTAAGGATGAAATCCATCAAGAAGAAGGGCTCCTCAGCCTAGCTGCTTTGCCCTCATGGCAGCTCTGGGAACTGTTCAGCTTCCTGGGCGCGTTAAGTACAAGCTGCTCGACCACTCAACAAGTCCTTTATGCGTCTTCCCAACTCTCACACCAGAATAATATTAATGAAAGTTTCATGCCGCAGAAGTCATTTATCATGAACCAAGAGGGTGATAGTCCCGAGCTCCTTCCAGCCTCAGCCCAGATCTCTAAGCTTCCTGCTTCTTCCCCCCCCCCTCCATCTTGCCACCAAAACACAGCATCCCCTGCCCCACACACCCCGCTCTACTGCTCCGGCCCCTGCTGGGGCACCTAGACAGACCCCGTAGCTTCTCATCCAGTCCATGACAACAGATTCCTCAGGGGTCTCCATGCCTCCCACCTCCCCCTTTTCCTGCTTGGACTTAAGAGTCTCCCTGAAGCTGAATTAGGAACATGTCTTACGCTTACTCAGATCTGAAATGGCTCCCAGGGCTCCAGGGTCAAGTGCAAATACAGCGGCCTCACAGCCAGGCTCCCCTGAGGTCTGGTCTAGTCCCACGCCCCTGTTTCTCTCACCAGTCTTCTTCCTATGCTCTTCCTGTTATCCCAGTGGTTTCCAAACTGCAGATCCCACCCTGCTGGAGATACGTAAAAATAACTGTAGCAATTAGAATAGGAGTTTTTAATGAAGCAGCAGTGCTGCACACTTGGAAGAATTTCACTTGTAAATTCTGTCTGGAGCGTGTGTGTGTGTGTGTGTGTGTGTGTGTGTGTGTGTGTGTGTTAATCATGTGTGTGTTAATTGTGTGTGTGTGTGTGTGTGTGTGTGAGAGAATGCACTCCCACATCACGACCACGCATTTTGAGGGTGGTGGAGTGGAAGGGTAGGTTTCATGAAGGAAATGACTGCTATGAACTGTGACGCTGCTGCTGCTCGCCTTCTTTCCCATGGGCCCACTCTGTCTTTCTATGCTGTCCTGGACTGTTCCTCTGTAGGAACTTGCCCAGAAACTGGTGGGAGTCTACAGATAAGATCCCAGAGGGCCTGAACTCCTGGGAGCCTGCCCGTCTGCACACCTGGGTGGACCCCTGTTCTCTGCCCCAGTTCCATATCCTCACTCAGACTTCATGGGCTCACTTCCTAAGTAAACCTCCTCCCAAGGTCTGCTTCTGGGAGAACCAGCTAAGATGGGTTTGGAGATGTGTGGATAGACAACAGCAGCTTATAGGAGCTGAAGTCATAGTGATGCAAAGTGTGTGGATCAGTGAGCAAGAAACAGAAAGAGAACTTGGTGAGCCCAAGTCTTTCTGATTGGGATCCCTATGAATGCTACCATATGCTTTTTTAAACATGACACAGTACACACACACACACACACACACACACACACACACACACACCAGAATTTTCATAAAGTGAAATTTTTGATAGCATCTTGTTCTCCATCTTCATCCTTAAAGTTCACTGATTTTAAGAGCACAGAGTCCATTCTGCTTTATTGACAGTCATCCACTGATTCTTGTCGGAATTCCTTCCCATAAGTCTCTGAATCTGTTTCTACAGCCA